>NW_024082341.1:0-135494 GCF_003009895.1 Hyaena hyaena | reverse complement strand
ACTGAGTGTTATGTGGAAACTAATTTGACAATAAACTATTTGTAAAAAAATAAAAAAATAAATAAATTTGGTTTCTGAAATAATTTGTCTTATTGCAGTATGGAGACTGGAGTAAGGGAAATGTGAACTTTTGAGAACACTAGCTTTGAGACTGGAAATAGAAGATGGTAATTTGGAATAAGATGATGGCAGCAAAGATCAGATTTGCAGACCTAGATATCAAAATAGCAGAACTTTCATGGATGAGAAAGGTTTCTGTCTTATATAACTGGGTGGATGGTGCTATCATTTACCAAGAAGGGAACACTGGGCCCTTCCTGTGGAAAACATGAGTTCAGTTCAAAACATGTCAAGATTTAGCTGTTATTGAGAGGGCTAAGTACAAATGTCAAATAGGCATTAAGTTCTGAGATCAGACAGAGAGAGAGAGTAAGTATATAGGTAGTAATTGATACTGTAAATAGATGAGTTAACCTAGAGGGGAAGTATAAAGTGAACTGAGCAGATGTGGCCTATGCAAGTGGTCACACTGAATGCAGTATAAAGAATGGATCTGGGGCGCCTGGGTGGCTTAGTCGGTTAAGCGTCCGACTTTCGCTTAGGTCATGGTCTCGCGGTTCGTGGGTTCGAGCCCCGCATCGGGCTCTGTGCTGACTGCCAGCTCAGAGCCTGGAGCCTGTTTCAGCCTGTGACTCCCTCTCTCTCTGACCCTCCCCTGCTCACGCTGTCTCTCTCTCTCTCTCTCCCCTAGAAATAAATAAAAAATATTAAAAAAAAAAAAAAAAAGAATGGATCAGAAGGGGCAAGAATCTAAGACAAGTTAAAAGGATGTTAAACTTATGAGAAACGTGATGATGACGATGACCATGATGATGATGACATCATATAAAATAACAGCAGTGTGGACTAAGGAAAAGTAAACTGACATGAAAGATGAATGGGTAAAGTTGACAGGATATGAACAGGAAAGGGAAGAGAAGAGACCCACAGTGACCTAAGACTTGTATCTGGGGCAACTAGGTGAGTGATGTTGTCATTCTCTATGGAAAGAATTTTGGAATTTAGATAAATTCAAATGTGAATGTTTTTAACACCAGGAATAATCCAAGTAAGCAATTGGATTCTGAGTCTGTCACTATCCTTGGGTCAGGCAACACAGCACCACCCAAAAGATATACATCTAGAATATCATTTATATAAAGGTGGAATATGAATCTATTTATGTGTTTATTAATTCTGTGATTGCTATTGAGTATTCTACTATGTTTTAATCATAGAATCTGCTAAGATAATCAATGAGTATGTGGTAAGAGAAGAGACGGAGACAGAGGGAACACCTTAGAGAGCACCAATATTTACAACATAAGTGGAGGAGGCAAGAGAAAAGGCTAAGAAGTGACCAATGCCATTCAATGTAGTAAATATTTTTCACTTACAATCTAAAGTGCATATAAAATACTATTTTTTAAATACCTTGTCTAATTCCTACATTTTATTTTGTTTTCTGAAACACTTCAAACATACAGAAAATTACAGAAAATAACAAAAATTTTTCTATACCCACCCATTTTCTATACCCAACTCTATCAAATTCTAACAAAATGGAAGAGAGTACAGTAAGTAAAAACACAAATTTCATAGCCAGATTACCCAGGTTCAAATCTCACCTTCTCCATTTACTTACTTTGGGTAGTCTAGGTCTGGTTATTTAACTTCTCTTTCTGGCATATACTGAGTGCCCCATACTTGCTAGCCCCCCCTTTTTTTTACTTCTTTCTCCCACCCCTATTTATTTTGCAATACATTCTTCAGTTTGCTTTATTTCTTTTAAAGTTTTATTTATTTATTTTGAGAGAGAGAAAGAGAGCACACACAGGAGCACACAGGGGAGAGGCAGAGAGAAAGGGAGAGAAGGAATCCCAAGCAGGCTCTGTGCCCCACTTTGGGGCTCAACCTCACAAGATTATGACCTGAGGCAAAATCAAGAGTTGGACATTTAGCCGAGCCACCCAGGTGCCCCAACATTCTTCATATTGCTCTTAAAGAAATAAAACAGAAGTTTCCAAACTCGTTGCCTTCCCAGCCCTCCTAGAAATTAACCACTATCTTGACTCGGTTGTTAATCCTCCTATGGTGTTTTATCTTAGTGCTACCTCTGTATGTATCCATAAATAGAATAGAGCATGGTTTCAAATATTTTCAGATGCACACAAATGATATTATTATATACATATCATTCTGTAATTTGCTTTATTTGATCTACATTCTGTATTTTTAAAATATGGTTATATCCTGTATATTAGTATATTCTATATATCATTTCACTGATTTTTAACTCTGGTACATTACTCCATTTCACAAATAAACCACAATGTATTTATCCATTATCCTACTTGTGGACACATATGCCAATACATTTTTCATGTTTGTAAACAATGCTTTCATGTCTTTCTTTTATGATCAGGAACAAGACAGGGATGTCCACTCTCAGCACTGTTACTTAACAGAGTACTGGAAGTCCTAGCCAAGCAAAAGGCATGCAAATCACAAGGCAGAAGTCAAACTCTCACTGTTTGCAGATGATATGATACTGTATATAGAAAACCAAAAAATTGCTAGAACTGATACACAAATTCAGTAAAGTCATAGGATACAAATTCAATATACAGAAATCTGTTGCCTTTCTATACATCAATAATGAAGCAGCAGAAAGAGAAATCAAGGAATGAATCCCATTTATAATTGCACCAAAAACTATAAGATACCCAGGAATAAACCTAAGGAAAGAGAATGAATTCTTGCCATTTGCAACAATGTGGATAGAACTAGAGTGTATTATACAAAATGAAATAAGTCAGTCAGAGAAAGACATACCATGTGATTTAACTCAAAAGTGGAATTTAAGAAACAAAACATGAACATAGGGGGAAAAGAAAGAGAGAGGCAAATCATAAAACAGATCGTTAACCATAGAGAACAGACAGGGTTGCTGGGGGGAGGTGGGTGGGGAATGGGTTAAATGGGTGTTGAGTATTCAGGAAGACACTTGTGATGAACACTGGGTGCTGTATGTAAGTGATAATTCACTAAATTCTACTCCTGAAACTAGTATTGCACTGTATGTTAATTAGCTGGCATTTAAAGAAAATGTGAAGCAAATAAATAAACAAGTAAAATAAAAATAAAACAGATGAAAAATCTCAAATCAACAACAAACTTAACATCTTTTTTTTTTTTTAACAACCAACTTAACATCTTAAGTAACTAAAACAATAAAAAAACCAAAGCCCAAAGCTAGGAGAAGGAAATAATAATAATACAGATAAATAATAATAATAATAAAGATTCAAATAAAGATAAAGAAATAGAGAACAGAGAAGCAATAGAGAGCATCAATAAAACTAAGAGCTGATTCTTTGAAAGATCAACAAAATTGAAAAAATAACTCTAGCTAGATTAAGAAAAGAAAAAAGACTTAAATAACTAAAATCAGAAATTAAAAAAAGAAATGAAAGAGGAGATATTACTACCAATGTTATGGAAGTAAAAATATGTTTAAAGTGTGCAATAACACGGGCTTCTGGATGGCTTAGTCAGTTAAGCGTCCAACTTTCACTTAGGTCACGATCTCGCTGTTCGTGCGTTCGGGCCCCGCGTAAGGCTCTGCGCTGACTGCCAGCTCAGAGCCTGGAGCCTGTTTCAGAGTCTGTGATTCCCTCTCTCTCTGACCCTCCCCTGCTCACGTTGTCTCTCTCTCTCCTAGAAATAAATAAAACATTAAAAATAAATAAATAAATAAATTGTGCAGTAACAATTATATTCCAAAGAATTGGATAACCTCATTTATAGGACAAAATCTGAGAAACATGTGACCTACCAAAATTACACTATGAAGAAATAGGAAATCCAAATAGACCTATGACTAGTAGGGATTGAATCAGTATCAAAAACGTCTCAACAAGGAAAATCTCAAAAGCCGACGATTTCACTGGTTTTAAGAAGAATTATCACCAATCCTGCTCAAACTGTTAGAAGACATTAAAAAGGAGGGAACATTTCTTAACTCATTCTATGAGGCCAGCATTACTGAAACCAAAGCCACATAAAGACACTACAAAAAAAAAAAAAAATACTACAGACTAATACCCCTTATGAATATTGATGCAAAAATTCACAACAAAAAATACTAGGAAATCAAATTTCACAGTATATTTTAAAAATTATATAACAAGACCAAGTGAGATTTATTCTTGGAATATAAGAACAGTTTAATAAACAAAAATCAATAAATGTAAGATACCACATTAACCAAATGAAGGGAGATAAAAAGCACATGATCATCTCAATTGATGCTATAGAAATATTTGACAAAACGAGAAGAGGGATATTATAACATATCCTATAAAAATTAAAATAGAAATAAGGAAATATTTTGAACAACTTCATGCCAGTACATTTTACAACTTAGATCAAATGGGCAAATCTGTGAAAAACACAAACTATGAAAGCTCATTCAGGGAGAAATAGACAATGAGAATAGCTCTCCACCTATTTTTTAAATTAATTTATGGTTATGAACACTTCCACAAAGGAAAAATCAGTCCTAGGCAAACCATAAGAGACTCTTAAATACTGAGAACAAACTGAGGGTTGGTGATGGTAGGAGAGAGGGGAAAGTAGATTATGGGCATGAAGGAAGGCACTTGTTGGGATGAGTACTGGATGTTATGTGGAAACCAACTTGACAATAAACTATAAAAGACCAAAAAAAAAAAAAAAAAAGAAAAGATCAGTCCCAGATGATTTTGCCCACTGGCAATTTTGCCAAACATTCAATGAAATTGTAAAGCCAACTCTATACAAAATATTTTTAAAAAATAGAAAAGGAGGGAGTGCCTTCCCACTTACTCTATGAGTATTACCCTGATTGAAGGAGAGAAAGAAAAAGCAAAAACAATAGGAAAAAAATAGAATAGCCTATTTCAATATTCTTCATGAACACAGACAGAAAAATCTTTAAAAAAATGTTAGCAAATTGAATTCAGTATATAAAAAAGATATACATGATGACCAAATGTTTCCCACCCCCACCCCCACCCCCACCCGGAAGACAATGCTCATTCAGTATTCAAAAATCAATGTAATTTTCAATTAGTACACTAAAGGAGAAAAGAACATATGGTGATTACAATGATTGCAAACAAAAAGCTTGACAGAATTCAACATTCATGCATAAGAAAATCTTTCAGGAAACAAAGAATAGATGGAAACTGGAAACTTCCTCAATCTGATGAACGATGTCTACCCAGAGCCTAAACCTGTAATCATTACTAATTGCAAAATAGTGAATGCTTTTCCTCCTAAGAGGAAAGAGGAGGCATGCATGTGTGTTCTTACCACATTTATTCCAGAGTGTATTGGGGAAGGAAGAGGCCACATGTAGACACATTAATACATAATCTTAGCTGAGCTATTTGCCAGTATCAACAGCCAGCCACATGACTGATTCAACTTGCATGTCTATCCCTATTAAACCCTTATTTTTTTAATGTTTATTTTTTATTTTTGAGAGAGAGAGCATGTGTGCATGTGAGCATGGGGGAGGGGCGGAGAATAGGAGACACAGAATCCAAATCAGACTCCAGGCTCTGAGCGGTCAGCACAGCGCATGATGCAGGGCTCAAACTCACCAACCGGAGATCATGACCTGAAACGAAGTTGGCCGCTCAACCTACTAAGCCATCCAGGAACCCCTTAAATCTTTAGATGTCTCCAGTCCTAGCCAGTATTTGGTGGCGACCTCATGATCAACTCCAAGGAAGAATCACTCAACTGAGCCAAGTCTATCCATAGAAATGAGAGACAAATGAAAACAAAAGTGTTGTTTTGGACCACTAAATTTTGAGGTTGTTTGTAACTCAGCAATTGACAGCTAAAGTAAAATTATTTATAATAGCAAAAACAAATCAAACAATAGTACTTAGAATAAACTTAATGAACCTCCAGAGTATTGCTGAGACATTAAAGAAGCCTAGACATGTTGCAGTTTCCTGTCTGTAGGCATCCAGCAAGTGCTAGAAAATGCAGCCTCTCTTTTCCATGTTCCCAATAGGTGAACCAGTCTGTGGGAAACCTTTGCAATGAACATATAGTTCTTTCTAAAGTCAGCTTCTAGAACAACACTCTATTTCCATTTCCCTGTCCAAGGAAAGATTCTCCAAAGATCAAGATGGAAGATCTGCAATCTTTCTTCCTTCCAAGAAGATGAATGGAAGCTCTAGAGTTTTCTCTACACTACAGAAAGACTATATAAAAAATCCATGCCCTTTAATAAAATGATTTCTATTCCCCAATCTGAATTCAGTTCCTAGGGGTTCACTCCACTGGGAACATAACACAGCCCAGAGCTGCCTCAAATCAGCATTGTGTGAGACATGTCAGGAAATACAGTCAGCCACCAATAAGCCCAGAAATGCTATGTGGTGTATTTAGTACCTCAGACACACTGCCATCTTCCAATGTATCATTGTTTGAATGCATCACTCTTTTTCAGCACTCATTCTGTGATGAAAACCTAGGTATCTACCTTATTTAATTCCTTACAGGAACCTTTTTATTTTTCTTTCAAATCCCAAAGTTGCAGAGATTCCCAACCACACTAAGAAGGTATTTTTAGTCTCATTTTTTTCATATAGGAAAACTGATTCATAGAATCTGGGACCTATGTTCTATCTGAATTTGAGGTTTTTGCTTGGTTCACCTCCACTTTGCCTTTGCTTGCTTTTATCCCTGTTTGCTTACTTATCTGTGTCTTCCATTAGACTGTCAGATTCAGTTCAAAGACTCTGCCTTATTAATTTTTATATCTCTAGGAAAGAAATAGCATAGTGCTTAGCTCTTAATCATTATCTGCAAAATGGCATTTAAAATTTGGATGAGAAATTGTATCATACATATCTTAGTGTAAGTATTATCTCCCTTAACCAGGCTGTCAGATCCAGGAAGGAAGGGGTCACATTTTACACACCTTTGTATTCTCTGTGCCTTGTGTGATGACTGACACACAGTAAATGTTTCATAGTAGAATAAATGACAGATATAGGTTCACCCAATTGCCTTGGCCTTCACATAACTGGCAGTGAAACTCCCAAAAGAGCTATAGACAGCAGTAAGGGTATTAATGAAATAAGATTCTGTGAATAATTTAGTAATTAACATTGCCTACATTTGCATTCATTTGTATAATGCTTCTTAGCTTATGAAATGCTTCCACATCCATTTTCTAATATGAACTTCACAATATTTCTGTGAGGTACACAAAGCAAGTGTTATCAGCATTTTATAGATGAGATGCTCTGTCTTGCCTAATGATACAGAACTAGAAAGTGGTGATGCTGGATACAATAGTCAGCTTTCCTGTCTTCCTATGTGGAGTTCTTCCTACTGGAACACCTTTCACCGAGGTGAATAACTAAACATTCATTTTGGAATCCAGCCATTTATAGCTGTGAGCTGGCAGTCGGGTCTTAAGATTTTGAATTTCAGTATATTCTTTTGTAAAACTGGAATAGTTATTCTTCACCTCCTTCCCCCAACATGAGTTCTTTTTATTAAAATGTTCACTATTAATACTAATGTATATAAATATAGTTTAATATATTGTGATAATATAACTAAATTATAACGTTAGAATAATATCCATGTTATTAAAAGAATCATTTTTATTTTTATTAAAAAGAAAAGTACAAAGATGATAAAATAATGAGTAGATACAGTGTGAAAGTACTAAAATTCTGGATATAACTATCAGGAAGAAATAAAGAAATCTTCCCAAAGAGAAGCAGAGAGATTTCACAAGTGGTGTCTTTCCTAAATTCTGCTTCTTGTTTCCTTCCTGAGCCTGGGAGTTCAGCGGGGTCAAGTCATCTGCTCTCCCAAAGCAGCCCTCATCAATAATTTAGGGAACCTCCAGCATCAGGCCTGGCCAACTCTCTCTGCTCTGCAGTCCAGGATTTGAACTGCATTGCTGCTGCCGTAACCTAGGTCTTCACTAAACATTAAGAATGCCTTTGGCAATTGTGTAGAGTTATGTAAACTACCTCACAAATCCAAAAGGGGAAGCTGCTTTGGACAGTTCTTCAGTGAGATTTCCAACTACCAGACAAAAGTCACATTTATATGCTAGTCACCAGCATGACGTCTGGATTAACAATATACTGCCTTAGGATATTATAGACATGTGTCGGATGGTTTTTCCAGCTCAAGGCTAGTTCTAGACAAAATTTTATTAACCTCTCAGGGTTTTTAGGGTGTTCAAATCTAATTTACAAGAACACATGAAGTCAACAGGATTGTGAAAATGTCGGAAGTACCTTGCTGAGAACAAATGCATACGGGTCAAGTGGAGAGTCTGAGTCCTCCTGACTTTCCAGCTACCTCCAACATAAATTCACAACTCCAACCAACAGCTCTGTTCACTGACTTTCAACACTCTTGCCACTTTTCTTTTTTTTTTTTTTAATTTTTTTTAAGGTTTTTTTTTTATTTATTTCTAGAGAGAGAGAGAGCGTGAGCAGGGGAGGGTCAGAGAGAGAGGGAGTCACAGACTGAAACAGGCTCCAGGCTCTGAGCTGGCAGTCAGCACAGAGCCCAACGCAGGGCTCGAACCCACGAACCGTGAGATCATGACCTAAGCGAAAGTCGGACGCTTAACCGACTAAGCCACCCAGGCGCCCCTCTCGCCACTTTTCTGTGCCTGTGATTATGCTCACTCAGACCATACACCTAGAGTATCTTTCCAGCTCCTGTCTGACCGTAAAAATAATGCCTGCCATCTATTATTATCCAGCAGGGTGCATCCACCCCCCACATTTATGTCCCTGAAGGATTTTTGTCTCCATTTTACAGATGAAGAAACAGAGACTCAACAAAGTTAAGCATTGTATTCAAAATATACAACTAGTGATAGAACTAAAATTTAAACTCTGATCTGTTTTATTTAACTCAAACCCATATTAACTCAAACCCATGCTCTTCCCACTATTCCTATTCTCTCAAGACCAGCTCAAAGTCCACCTCCTCCAGAAAGTCTTCTTTGACTACACAACTCTGAATGGCTTCACACTTCCTCTTCCCTAACCATTGGCTACTCATCAGCACATTTTGTCCGGTGGTGACTCTTGGTCTTTAACGGTATTTTCTACTAAACCATGAAATTATTGAGGACAGAACATCCTCCTGTTATTTCTTGTACATCTTACCCATCACCCACTGTTTTTTATCGCATCAAAATGAACATTTTTGGTGAAGACAAACATCCTATTTCATCTTTGCCTACTTTAGTAGTGCTGTGTACACAGTAGACAATTGGAATTTGGCATGAATTTAAACTGGATTCAGACGAACTATCCATCTGAAAGATGAAATAAACTAGGATACAAAGAGGTTAAGAGCCCAAATTCTTACATAACTTTTCTGACAGTTAGATCTCTTGATTCACTAACCAATGGATTTTACCATTATACCTAAAGTGGCTATTTAACTTATTGCCCAGACTAGGATATTTTTAAAAGCCAAAAGGAACAATATTAAAAATTGTTGGGACAATAGGTGTAAAACAGGAGGTATCATCACCTAATTATTTATCACTATCTTTACCAATGGCAGTTACAGTTGTATATGCTTATATATAGTGCTTATAATGTGCCAACTACTATTTTGAGATTATAAATATTAGCTATAACATAGATATAGATATTATATATTATATATAGGTATAGATAGATATATATCAATTATATATGTATATGTGGATAGATAGATAGATATAGATATATCAATTTATTTAATCTCCCTAAACAAGTACCATTGTACAGATGAGGAAACTGGGGAACAAAGAAGGCAAATGACTTGCTTAAAGATATACATCTAATAGATATTGGTGCTAAGATTATTCACTGTCTCTCTCCTCTGGACCTCAGTTTTCCACCTAAAATTCATGGATTTTAGGCTACTTTTTATAGAAGTCTACTAGCATGAGATTCTATCCTGGATGAATATGGTTTTACTTCAGGGTTTAGCATGGCCTAGCACCTAATGTATCAAGAGACAAAATTCATCTTGATCTCAGTCCAAGGGACAGTTCTCCTTGACTTTTGAGGGCCTTGGTGAAAACAGGCCAGCTTACTCACAACATCCTGTGAAATTGGTACAACATCTCCAATTTCAAATGGGAAAGGAAAACTCTGGAAGGTTAAGTGACTTACCCAAAGTCAGGTCAGTCTATGGAAGAGCCAGGATTGAGACCTTGTCTATCTAACTCCAAAGTTGTGATCATTGTACTCCAGCAATCTGGCACAGAAATGTCACCTTAACTATCAAACAAAGCTTGGTTTTACACCATCTTCAGTTTCATGACTCAGTAGCTCTATGGCTCTGAAGTACATGCATCTAGGGGTGCCTGGGTGGCTCATTTCGTTAAGTGTGCAACTCTTGATTTCAGCTCAGGTCATGATGTCACAGTTCATGAATTCAAGCCCCACATGGGACTCTGCTCTGGCAGCATGGAGCTTGCTTGTGATTCTCTCTCTCTCTCTCTCTCTCTCTCTCTCACGGCGCCTCCCTTGCTTGCATGCTCTCCCTCCCTCCCTCTCTCTCTCTCTCTCTCACAGCGCCTCCCTTGCTTGCATGCTCTCCCTCCCTCTCTCTCTCTCTCTCAAAATAAATTTAAAAAGTACTAGCATCTAGTAAGAAAAAGAAGCACTATTGTGGGGGTTCAAGGGAAAGGTAAGAAGAGAATTCCACTCATTTCAAACAACTTTACTAGCTATCCCCTTCCTACTGCTCACACATACTTAGAAACTAGATATAATCAAGGTGTTTATGAATACAACACAAAAGTATACTGCTAAATTTCTGAGGCTTTATGGTTGCCAGGGAAACAATAACTTCTCACTCACAGGGAAGCTTCTTGGAGAGATATGACTCAGAGACGCTAGGAATTGGAGTCTTTACAGAGAAACTGTCTACAGGAAGCATATAGGGACATCACTACACACCACTCCCACTTGAATTTCCCAAAGTGCATCCCTATATCCTAACTACCCTTGCTGCACTAATGCCGGGATATCAACCTCTCTACTGCTCTTCAGTTTGCTGAGGACCAGGGGTCCCAGCCTAGTCTGGTTCTTTTAGAATTCTTCTCCCATCGTAGCATTAGGCATCAGGAAGTAGCACAAAAGGGGCACTTTGGGGGATAAGTAGGGCCTTCAGACACAGACCCCGAACTACTTCTGTGAGCCTACCTTAGACCTTATTCCATTCCTGATGTTCTTTGTTGTTGGCTTCTCACTCCCATTTCCATTTATGTTCCAGTTCCCTGTCTGCTCTGACCTGCAACATGTGTTCCACTCTTGGATGTCTCTGCATCCCCTCACCTAGTATTCTGCAAGCCAGCCTTTCAGGATAACAGTGTTCTCCCTGGCCCTGCTTTCATCCCAGCTCTCAGAAACATGTCCCCTGGGGTCTAACCTTCCAGGTAACCCTTACCCTCTTCCCAGTAGCTAAATGTCTACTGCCATGGACTGGAGTCAACTCACCAATAGGATCCTAATAGTCACAATTTCAGCTCTCAGCATGATGACATCCTCCCCACTCTGCTCTCATCAGGTGGACAGGAAGCCCTTGTTGGAAAACCCTCTGCAGGGGGTACTTCCTGTCAACCACCGCCACACGGCTCTGACTATCAAGAGTATCCCTTCATTGGTGCTGGACTCTTCATGGGTGCTAGAAATCTTAGTATATGTGCTGCCGAAGCGAGCACTATGGGTGCTAGAAATCTTAAACATAGTCCTTTCTACGCCTACATCATCTGCCCAGAGACCTACACAGTTTGAACTGAGCAAGCACCAGTGTATATCTTTTGCACTGCATCAAGGTTTTAAAAACCCTGCGAAATATTTTAGATCCACTTTAGCTGTAACTCCAAAGAAAGGAGTTTATGGGGAGGGGAGGTTTAAGCCCAGGAGGGATTCTTTTGGTCCATGGAACTTCTCACCAAATCTCCAGCCATCATTCCAAGTTGATGCTCTTTTCTGCTTTCCAGACAGATAAGCCTATTTCTGAAGCCTAACACACAGAAGCAATATACTGACTATACAGCCAGAATCACTAACCTCCTTCACGGTCAGCCTCGAAGAAGCTTCTGCAGACGCTCCAGCTGGCTCTTCAGCACACAGGCCAGAAGGACTAACAACCATTTAATGAAACCTTATCCTGGTCAAATGTAAAGTCATCTCATTCACTATTCACGGATTAGTTAAGCCGAATGAAATTTTGGCCAGAAATTTTCATTTTCATTTTTAGAGATTATGACCACCTGACCATACACACACACACACACACACAAATACAGCATTTTAAATAAATCTCCAGTAATGGTTTATGCATCCATCGCACAGAAGACTGATTAGGTATAGACCATGTTTGATGGAATTAGCATCTAATCATAAGACCCTATCCCAAAATATACAGCTGAAAACACAGATGGGAGAGTAAGAGTCTATGGAAGGACAAAATGAAAGCAGAGCCTTGATGTCTCCAGTTTTATCCTAAGAAAGCACATGTTGTTACAATTTTTAGTCACCAATGGAATGCAGGCTTGTCTAAAAGAAAAAAAAATACATATATATGTGTGTGTGTGTATATACACACACACACATATATATGAACTAGTTAGCTATATATATGAACTAAATATATTTATTAACTGGTTGTTAACTAGTTAGTCATATACACTAACTAAATATATATGTGTATATTTAGTTATTACATATAATTAACTAAAACCTGAGCCATCTTAGGCACTTAGGTCTTTTCTCCAAGACCGTGTCGACTAAAGGGCAGATGCCCTGACCAGGCATAAAGTTTCAACAAATTAGCTCTACTTCCCCCTTTCACCCTTTAGGTTCACCCTGTCCTGAGCACCTCATCACTCTTCAACATGATTAAACTTCAACATGACTAAATCCACATGTCTGGGCCAGACCCAACCATCCTACAAGGCTTCCCATCTTTGCCCTTCCCAATTCTTCCCAGTTGTGAATGCCCAACTGCAATCCCTCCTCACTGAGGAAAACTTCCAAAATAAATTCAGCTCCCCAAATCCCCCCTTATCTTCACCTGTAGCATATATAGCCTGAGTCAGTATATTAGAAATAAATCTGCGCTTCTTTAGCACATTCTCTTAGATCATTGTCTCATTTAACTCCTGCATCTCCTAACTTAAGACTGATCTCACTCACTTTCAAAGAGTTAGTCATTTCACACCCGCTAGGACGGCTACTATCAGAAAAACATAACAAGTGATGGTGAGGAGTGGAGAAATTAGAACCCTTGTGGGAATGTAAACTAGTACAACCACTGTGGAAACCAGTATGTCTATTTCTCAAAAAATTAAATATAGAAACACCATATGAACCAGTAATTCCACTTCTGGGTGTATATCTAAAAGAAGTGAAAGCAGGGTCTCAGAGAGATAGTTGTACACCCACGGTCATAGCAACATTATTCACAACAGCTAAAATATGGAAGCAGCCCAAGTGTCCATCAATGCGTGAATGAATAAGCAAAATGTGTATGTACTTGCAATGGGATGTTACTCAGCCTTAAAAAGAAAGGAAATTCTGACACATGTTACAACATAGATGAACCTTGAGGACATTATGCTAAGTGAAATAAGCTAGTTACAAAAAGACAAATATTGTAGGACTCCACTTAAATGAAGTACTTAGAGTAATCGAATTTAAACAGACAGAAAGAATGGCAGGGGATGGGAGAGGGGAGAATGGGAAATTATTGGTCAATCACGATGGAATTTCAGTCTTGCAAGATAGAAGGAGCTCTGAGGCTAGATGGTGGTGGCAATTGCACAACCATGTGAGTGTACTTAATGTCACTAACCTCTACACTTTAAAATGGTTAAGAGGGCAAACTTTATTTATTTGTATTTTATCACAACAGCAAGGAGAGAGAGAGAGGGAGGGAGAAAAGTCTCAGGCAGAAGGGAAAAAAATAACATTCTTAATGTCTCCTGTACTAGTAACTCTCATAGATTATCTTTTTTAATCTTTGTAGCAACTTTGCTTTTAACTCCATGTTTTGTTATGCCCAGATCGCGATCTCCCCAAAATGCCAAGACCACCAAGGAGTCCGAGTCACGTATGCAAAGGCAAAGGGCATTTATTCGGGCTTAAGCTCGGGCTCCCAGACCTCACCAACGCAGTGGATCCTTGCTGAGAGCCCCAAACAAAGGCAGAGTAGGATTTTTACGGGGTTTGTGAAGGGGGAGTTACAGAAGTTGTGACATGGGAACAGTGATCCAATCATAATTATTCAACATCATTGACAGCGGGTTTAACCATACACATTGTCTAGAGTATTCGTTACTTTTGGCGGGATCCAATTACAACATTTAGTGTACCTTTAAATTCAACCAATTACAGAGTGAGCCTAGGGTCTTGTTCGGCGACTAATGGGTTAACTTTAACATTAGGTAACAGGGTCCTATCTATAGTTTCTATCTATAGGCCTCTCCCTCAGTAATGTGTAGGCCTTCCCTGATTGGGTGTTGCAAGGGCGGTTTCTCCTGCCTTGGGCAATGTGTAACTGCCTGTAGTTTCGGGGAAGCTGAAACTTAGGCCTTCTAGTTTAGAGGGGAAACTTAAAGCCTGTCATGGAGTCAGTTTGGTTTAGACTTGTGTCCTTACAGTTTCAAATGAGTAAATGAAGTTGAGGCTGAGAAGGTCAGTAATTTTTCCTAGGTTTTCCAACTAGCAGGAAACACAGATAGGAAAATAGGTCTACCTGACCTACAACCACTGCTCATATTTTACTCTTGAACATTCCTTCATCGCTTCACATACAGCTTCATCCTCTGGAGACAGAGGAATGTACCTAAGATGGTGGTTTCTCCTTATTCACATAGCCAAATCTAAAGTAAGTGCTTCTTTTTTTTTTTTTTTCTTTTCTTTTTTGGCACAAAAATGTGATTTTATTAAATCAATGGGACAGGACCCATGGTCAGAAAGAACTGCCCTGGGGTTGTGAAGAGTGACTGATTATATAGGATGGAGTTGGAGGAGGTAAAGACAAAACCGAGGATTTCAAAAGGACTTTCAAATGCTAAGAGGACTAGTAAGATACCAGAGGCCCAGCTATTGCCAGGCTAAGCACTAACACTAAGACGGTAGGGAGTTCCTGCAGAAATGTTTTACTTTGGCTACCTCAAGTATTTGTCGATGGGCTGCAGGTTATAAAGAATTTAATCTTATTTATATTTTTGTTTTGACTCTGTTTCCCACATCACCATGGAGGGGAATGCGATGTTAGGGCTCCAGAAAATTGAGTCTATGGGTTTCTGGAGGTTAGACTATTGATAAGATTGCCTTTTACTTATAATTTACTGAGATATTCCTGTTCCCTGAATTGTGTTCCCTGAATTGATTCTCCTCTTTGCTTCCTGAGAGAGAGAAAGGACCAGAACTGGAGGCAGCCTTGGTGTCATTTTTACCTGAGGTTACTGAACTGGACTCAGGACAAACCTGTGATCAGCCAGGCTGCCTGGAGGTGCCCTTCTCCACTGCAATCTAGTATCTGACAGAAAGAATCTATTTTAGGATTTTCCATGTCTGCTCTGATTCTGAGTAATGCCTGAGACTTGTTATCTAGCAGTTAAGCAAGAATAGATGGGAAATTGTATTTACATTTTCCACACTGTTGAGCTCTCTATACCTAACCCTGAATACTTAATACGGTGCTGAGTTATGATTCATCAGGGAGTGATGGTTTTATTTATAAAAACAAAGCTTAACTCTCAGTAGGATGGTTATCTTTAAAGAGAAAATAGAACATGCATTTTTAAACTGCCAACGATGAAAACGAAAAATAAATGATTTCCATTCCTGAAAGCGAGACTTTTCAGAGCATTCTTCTCTGGCTTCTCAACCTTTACCAAAATAATAATCGTAGTACTAATTTCTCATTTTCATTTGACTTGTCACCCATTTGGAAAGCCCTTGCCCTAACAGCCATATGCCCAAAGTCTAATTGTCCTTCAAGGTTCAGCCCCATTCCATTCTTCCATGAAGACTTCTCTGACCAACTCCCCATCTCTCTTCCTTCCCGAGGCCACCTCCTGCCATTTAACTTGTCTAGCAGTCCGCACAGTATTCATAGCTCTTCAGTTTTCTCCGCTATTTATCTACACTTCACACTTCCCTCTAAACTGGGTAAGACTTCAGAGTAAGAGGTATTATTTCTCTGAACCATAACCCAAATCATATGTAGTCAGTCAATCAGTATGTATTGTCAACATATATTGCATATATTGCATTTATTATGCTTCACTTATGTATATATAGAATTCAAAGTTTAAATATATCCAATTTCCTTTAGAATATAGGGCAGAAGAAGGTCTACAGCTATTGTCAGCAATGTGGTTTTCAAAAGGCTGCCAGTTTTACTTGGAAGAACTATTTATGGTGAAATGTCCTCTAATGTATTTATATCAATGGACCCAAAAGAAGCTGGGACAAGCACAGACAAGGGTGAACAGGATGTGGTGGTTCCTGGGAATGCTGGTAGCTTCCATTTTTAAGGTTCTTCTAATGCTAAGGGCATGTGCTTTGAGGACATGTGGCTACCTGATTAAAATTAACTCCCCACAGATGAAAACAATATTTAATTATCAGTGCTTTTCTTCCTTGCCATGTTCGAGATAACAGAAAAAAACTCTGTTTCTATTAAATTCTGATTCTAGTACAGTGCTTCTCAACACAGTTTCAGTTTAGAATCATCTGGAGTGATTTGGAGAAACACAAATTCCCCAGCCTTCCCTCCAGAGATTTGCACGCAATTGGTCTGGGCATCGGTATCTGCTAACAGCTCCCAAAGTGATGTTAAAGTGCATCTAGAATTAAGAACCACTGATATAGTGTTTGATTTATTGATTCCTCACTCTGAACCTACCCAAGTGCCAAAATAATTAAAGGTAAAAAATCCAGACTCCATTCCACTGCAGAAAAATTGGAATGTATTAGGTTGTAACAGAAAGGGTATAATAGTAAAAGATATGGGATGGGATGGGCAAAAGTGTCCAATGACATTTCCAAAAGTCTGGGTACCTTGGGTCCTAGGCAGAGCCACACTGTGGCTGCTAGGATCAATACCTACTAAATAACCCAGAAAATACCTCTCTGCTAGGAGGATGACAGTCACTACCCTCTGACACATCACTAGACATTTCAGTCTTCACTGCTTGTGAGAGATGGGAAGTTGAAGCCATGTAAAACCAGTTCTTGTCAAAAGAGGAAAGCCCATTTCTGGCACCAAGTATTCACTTGAGCAACTGTAACAAGTTCAAAATTGGGAGAAGAAATGGAAGCATATAAAGTGTGACTTTATGAGCAATCACAGATTTGTGGTCGACCAAACCATCATCAGAAGCAGCAGAAGGGATCCCTACCTGCAACATGGAGGTAAATTAACCTCCCTAAGGGTAGGTTGAAATCTTCCAGAAAGAAGAATAGACTATTCTCTTGTTGCATGATATAAATCACCATTTAGGTTTAGAGTCCATTAACAGTTGACTTGCTTACAAGGGATCTGTTGATTATAAGGGGAAAACATAAAGTGCATTCAAAGTGGTGCATTCAGTAGGTAATATGATTAAAAGGAACATATTTCAACTCAAAACATATTCAAGATGGGGGACTTTTAGGATATAAAACAGCAGCATTTCCCATGGCAGTCAAAAGCCCACCAGACCATATATCCTCTGGTGTAAAACTGCCTCTACACACCCCTCAAGCACCTAAAATTCAGCCAGTGAAAGACTGAGCCCAACAAACCTCCTAATATTGTCAATCTTTAATGGTAGTGCTTTCCAGCAGCTTACGCTATAAGCCTTAAGCTTACCTTGATTCTTCTCCATTCCCCCTTTTTTTCCAAACCATGTCCAATTGCTTAACAAGTCTTACCAGTTTTCTTTTTATCTCCACTACTACAGCCTAGTTCAAGGTAGGCCTCTATCATTGCTTATATTTTTTTAAACTTTTTTTTAATGTTTTATTTATTCTTGAGAGAGAGAAAGACAGAGTGTGAGTAGGGGAGGGGCAGAGCGAGAGAGGGACACAGGATCTGAAGCAGACTCCAGCCTCTGAGCTGTCAGCACAGAGCCATATGCGGGGCCGGAACTCACAAGCCATGAGATCATGACCTGAGCCAAAGTTAGACACTCAACCCACTGAGCCACCCAGGCACCCCTATCATTGTGTATCTAGATAATGTGTTGTCAAACCACAACCTGAGACCAAATCTTGACCTCAACCTGTTTTTATAAATAAAAGTTTTATTGGATGACAGCTACACACATTCACTTACAGATTGTCTAGGACTGCTTCCAAGCTATAATAACAGAGTCCAGTAGCTGCAACACAAACTATATATGGCCCAGAGAGGCAAAAATATTTACTAGCTAACCCTTTACATAACAAGTTTGCTAATGCCTGGTCTATGTCATTGTGCCCCTACATCCAAACCATCCCTCACACTGCTAATGGAATAGTCTTTCAAAAATACAACTCTAATCATGTCCCTCCATCACTTAAAAGCATGTAATGGTTCCTCATTAAAGTTAGATACAAATTGTCAGCCTGCATGCAAGATCTTTCACTATGTCTTTTCACTCAGTCCCAGTCTCCCTCAGCTCCTTTATTCTTCTCTGGACTAGGCACAATAGCTTTGTCTCCTAGGGAAATGTATGTTCCAATTTGACATGAAGATCATGTAAGCATGTTTCAATCCAAAGAGGGCTTGTTAGATCATCATTTCAATAAAGCCAACTCTGCCTTGAAGAAATTTACTTTCCAGTTTGTTTTACTTTATCATAAAATGGCCCAGCTAAGGAAAGGGATCAGAAGGCTTTAAGAGAGGCAGACCTTAAATGGAAGGAGTTCATCATATTAGAGGATTAGGGGAGTGCTTCCAGAGGCAATCCTTTGAACAAAGTTATGTAGTTATTTTTAAAAGGGAGGGGAGGCAAGTTATGCATGAAAACAAGAAGTTTGCTGTGGTGAATAGCCCCAGATGAAGATATAAAGGGAGTTAATGCCATAGTACAGACTTGCTATACATCTATTATCAGCCAAACATCAGATGGTGGTAGGTTTTTAGAAATCACTCCACACATGAAAAACCAATCCATGATTGCTAAGCAGGGAAATGTCAGGATTAGGTTTTCTTTGTAAAAAGAAAACTGGTGACAGTAAGAAATAAATGGAGAAAAACATAAAAACAAATAATCCAGTATGGAAATACTTACAATAGCCCAGTGAAAAATAAAAAAAAATAATTTTGAACTTGGGTAGTGGCAGTTGAGACCAGAAATGAAATGAGCAATCAACAGGGTTTGGGAACCCTGGATAATGGAATGAATACTAAATCTAAGGCCTCTAGTTTGTACAGTTAACTCACTGGATAATGGGACTTGTAGTTAAAATAAGGATTCAGGAGAAGGAGCTGGTCTAGAAGGCAAGTGGAAGGTGCAGATAATAAGTTTCATTTATATATGTTAAGTCACATGCTTAACTGGCACTGGAGATTACCTAGGTGGATCTACCAAAGATGTGGTTAAAATGTGTACCTGTCCATCCAATGAAAACCTGAGGCTAGAGACTAAAATATCATAATATACTATAGATGATCATCACAGATAGTTGAGACAAGTGAGCATCAAGAGTAAACCTTATTTGAGACTTAATTCCTAAGTACAAGTGAAAGTGAAATAAAGTGTGGAAGTGGCAGAAACCCTGAGGGAATGGAACCATCTTATCTTGGGTTCAAGGTTGCCCAAGAGGGAAGTCATGAGCATCTTGGTTCATGTTGATTTCATGGGCCACAGGAAAAGAAACTGTAAACTAATTCAGAGGAAGGAAAATTCTGACTGTCTCTACCAGAAATAGAACTGAGGAGAATGACACCGCTCAGAAATTAAGTTCAGGATGTTTTTTAAGATAACCCACAAATAAAGAAAAGGGAGGGGTATCTTATGAGGAAATGTTGACAGAGGCGTATTCCTGAGTATGTCAAAGTCATCATGGATGTGAGTAGATCTGGGAAGCTGAAGAGATGCAAAATACCCACATGCAGTGAAAAGGTGGGTGCACCTCTGCCTCCTGGGGACATCCTCACTTTGCTAAAATAGGACCAGGAAGCAGACTAGTGAGATCTATCTACAGGAATAAAAGCTGAGAACAGAAGACAGGAAGTTCCTATGGTCCTATCAGGGGAGTTAGGATCTAAAAACCAAGGGGACCATGACATTGAGAACTTTGCTACTTCATCTTCCTTTCTTATTTTGGCTTTCCTTTGCCTCTTTTCTGCAGAAATCAGGAGTAAAGTCCTTATAATAACAAGGGCCTTTGTTTACTTAAGGGTGCAGTAAAGAAGGAAGGAGGTATTAGCGGACAGTCATGGTCCACATGTCAGTCTGAAGAGAAGGAACCCAAAGAGATCGAGTAGACAGGGATAGCCATTAAAGGAGAAAAATTCAGGTTGAATTTCTAGGTTTTACATGAAAGAAAGAAAGGAGCTCCTGAAATGTCAGTCTGTACCTCAGAAGATGCCAACAAAGAACTCTCATTTTATCTCAGATTTTTAAAGAGCATATTATGGAAGGTACCAAAAGGGAAATGCATCTAAGAACAAATATAGTGTGTTACATCTTTATCAGGAAGGCTGGAATTTAGAAGCCACTAAAATTTCTAGAGACAATCAAAGGGAGTAATGAAGGGTTCACCATGAGATTATGGTCAGGGAATGGCTAGATTCAACACCCAGTGTGAACAGAGGAGATAGGATAGAATTAAGGCCTGATACTCAGCCTTCTCCATGAAGAATGATCTCAGTTCCTTCATTCAATAAACCTTAATCAATCATGTATTAATCATTTATTCACATAAGCTACTGTATTAGATATTCAAATAAACACACAACCTCTGAACATCAGAGGGTTCACAGTCCAAAGAAGGAGACTAAAGCCAAGTGAAGACAGGGCCCCAGACAAATACGAAGTCATGTGAGCCATCACATGGACACTGTCAGGCCCAGTCAAATCCCCTAACCCTAAAGTGTGGTATAGACCCACCGTTCTTATCTCTTGAGGCACAGGAGCCAATAAGAGAGATGCCCAAAGACTAGAAATGAGCAAATGCAGTCAAAAAACAAAAAGAGATATAGGCCTATGAACGGACGACCCAAAGCATGCGATCTTTAGACTCTGGCCCGCTAGCAGGGCCACCAGGCTAACAAGGCCAGAGGCTTCATCCTGGTTGTCTTCTGATTCTCTACTGCTGCTCCCTCCTTTGTGCTGACTCCTAGGAAAAAACTCACTCTTCCTTGTAAAGCAACAAGATGCTGTGGAAATAACAGAGGCTTTATCAGTCAGACCAACCCCCACATCCATCCTTCACTTGTTATCTGTATGAAGTTGGCTAAATTCTTCAACCTTCCTGAAACTCCGTTTCTTCATCTATAAAAAATGGAATAAAGGTTCTGCATTCACAAGTTTGTTGTAAAGATTCATTGAGAAAATATATTTAATATTTAGTTCAGTGTCTGGTAAATAATGGCTGATCAATAAATATTATTCATTATTATTACTGCTATCCTTTTGTGTGAAATACAAGCGTCCTTGACCTGCTCCTTTCCAGTCTAGCCCCTCCATGTTTGACTAGGAATTCATACAGAAATGTTTTCCGCGGAAGCTGCAGCAACTCTCAGCCAGCACGCTGACTCAGGAGATGGCTGTTTGGTGGGAAGTGGACACAAAGCTCTGGAACCTGAAGACCTTTGTACTCCACTCCTCTTGCACACTGCCCTCTGCTGACCAAAGACAGTCCCTGCAATTGACCTTTCAGGTCCTAGGAGTCAAAATACAAGAGAGATCCTGACTCCGACTGACTTCTAGAATTAGTTGTTGATCATTTATAGCCATATAGAAATGAAGGAGATGATCACCAAGAGCCAAAATGGACTCACTAAGAAAATATCTCCTGCTAAACTACCATCATTCTTTTTATAACGGCATTATTAGTCTGATTATTAGAAAATGCATTAAATAGAATTGCCTTACAATACTTGCCAAATGTTTCCTAATAAGCTTGGAGAAAAGATGCAGAGCTATCAGCTGAAATAAAAATCAGACAGGAGGCTCCACAACATGGCTGAATAATCAAACTGTAGAATTTATGCTAATGAATCTTGAAGGTTTCTCCAAGGCTCCATCAACCATCCTATCCCACTCAACATTTTTGTAAATGACATGAAAGTAGATAAAAGACATATCGTATTTTCCAATGACACAACATTAGGCTGAACAGTTCATGTGATACAGAGAATCCACCTTCCAAATAATCTCACAAAACTCATTTTAAGAAGTAATTACTGGGGCACCAGGGTGGCTCAGTCAGTTAAGCAAACCAGTCTTGGTTTCAGCTCTCCCTCTCTCTCTGTCCCTCTTCCATTCATATTGTCTCTGTCTCTCAAAATAAATCAATAAACTTTAGGGGCGCCTGGGTGGCTTAGTCGGTTAAGCGTCCGACTTTCACTTAGGTCATGATCTTGCGGTTCGTGGGTTCCAGCCCCGCGTCGGGCTCTGTGCTGACTGCCAGCTCAGAGCCTGGAGCCTGTTTCAGTCTGTGACTCCCTCTCCCTCTGACCCTTCCCAGCTCACGCTGTCTCCCTCTCTCTCTCCTAGAAATAAATAAAAAACATTGAAAAAAAAATAAAATAAAAATAAATCAATAAACTTTAAAAAAAAGAAAAAGAATTGCTGAGTTTCTCCTATGTTCCAAGCACTAAAGACAGACAGACTGACAACCAAGGACTCTACCTTCATAGGATAAATGGCTTGTGGGAATTTAGATTTTTATTTGGAATCATCTAAATTAAAATATTGAAAATGAAGTCACTTTTTAAAATACAAAGTGCATCTATTGAAATATATATTCCACAAAGTACTAGTCTAAATCAGTGACTAAAATCACTCCTTAACCAACATCATAGGTGAAAGTCATAGAAGAATTCAAATAAAAGTAAAGGTTCCACAGAAATGTGTCACAGTTGGATCACATATGGGTAATTGTGAAATGTACAGAGATCTATGCTGACAGACTAAAGAGTGGCCACAGGCTATGACCAGAAAGGCTCTAGACATCTTGCCACAGAAAGAACAGACTTAAAAGCAAAACAAAACATGTTCGTCGCATTAGAGACAAGAAACCTAAGGAAGGAGACAATATGGGGGGGGGGTGCCCACATGCATGCACAAGAATGGGCATATTTATGATAAGACATGAACGAGCACAGTGTTTTTTTTTTTTTTTTCAAACACTGAAGACATGTCATGTCCTTTACCGTGATGGACTGCTGTAAATTGAGTTTTTCCTACAAGCATGCTCTCCTTTCATTGTATCTTCTAGTAATAGAATCCTCTTTCCTTTGGCAAATCTATTCTATATGGTCCAGATAGTTATGCTAGATTCTTACCCCTCCAAGCAACACCCTGCCACTTTTGCGGTACCAAAAGACCCAAACCTGATTAGAGCCTCCAGTGGATTTTTGCTAGTAAAATTAGGCAAAAGGTGCTTCTTTTCCTCTAAGATTCCCACATTAAGGCTCTTATGAACCAAGAGCTACCAAGGATCATCTTTCTTGGATTTGAAAAAAGTCCAACAGGGAAGAAAACTAACAGAAAAAAGAACTCAGATTTAAAGAGATGAATTGCTGTGACACGGTTTGCATACCTATATTCACCCTTACCGGATGTTAGACCAATCACCAGGTCTTTTTAATAAATTATCTTTCTGTTTCAAGCACTTTTGGGGGTTTCTATTATTTACCTTAAGGGGCGCCTGGGTGGCTCAGCTAGTTGAGTGTCCCAACTCTTGATTTCAGCTCAGGTCATGATCCCAGGGTCATGGGATCAAACATTGCATCAGGCTTCACACTGAGCATGGAGCTTATTAAAGATTCTCTCTCTCTCTCACTCCCTCTGTCTCTCTCCCCCACTCATGGCCCCTCTCTCTCTCTCTCTCTCTCTCTCTCTCTATCTCAAATAAAATTTTTTAAAAACTCCTGACCATCGCTTTCACTAAACGTTATGTGCTTTACAAACTGTCTTCCTTATTCATCTTTGTAACCCAGTGCCAAGCAGAGCCTCTGGAATATAACAAGTACTCAGTAATCGTGGATTAAATTAAGTGAACCAAAATTTCAAGGAGTCTGCTTTTTTTTCCCCTCTATTAAAGCCATCTTCCTAGAGACTGCATTGTTATGGACCGAATGTGTACACTCAAAATTCATACATTGAAACCTAATCCTCAATGTTATGTTATCAGTGGATGGGACCTTTGGGGAGTTAATTAGGTTATGAGGCTGGAGCCCTCATGAATGGGATTAGTGCCCTGATAAGGGACCACAGAGAGCTCCTTGTCCCCTTCTGCCCAGTGAGGATACAATGAGAAGACAGTCTTCTGTGAACTAGAAAGCAGGTCCTCATCAGACACCAAATCTGCCAGCACCTTAGTCTTGGACTTTCTAGCCACCACAACAGTGAAAAATAAATGGTGTGTAAGTCACCCAGGTTACCGCAGTTTGGTACAGCAATCTGAATTAAGAAAAGCATGGTTCAACGTCAGCAACAAATCTACTGTAGACGGTCTGTGTACCGGTGCCTCTGGAGAGGTAGACTGTGAACCTTTGAGGGTGGGTACTTGGGGAAAGCATCTTGTATGTGGGGTCCTTCTTGTCCAGACTCTGATTCTAGCTAATATGTACCCTCTCTGCCACTGAAAATGTCTTTGATGATGTCTTCTATCCATTTCATTGAAATTAACTCACCTTTTGGCCTTTCCTTCATCTGCTTTATACTTTAAGGTCTATGAAACAGTAATTACTGGGAAAGGTTGGCATAAGGCAAGCTGAAAGCAAACTGAAGAAGCAGCACTGAGAGTCGAGCAATTAGCATCTCAACTCAGGTTGAGATTCTGAATGATTTACAGACAAGGTGACTTAGGCTTCCTCTCTACAAAATGGGCACGTTATCTAACAAAGAGATAGTATGTAAAGCTATTTAAAATAAGAATAAATACAGAACAGCATTTAGTTATATGTTTGAGGTCTGCCTGAAGGAATAAATACATGAGGAAAAAAGTGAAAGATGGGGAAACTATAAATATAAAATGGAATATCCAAGTCTAGAGCTGTCAAGGACCAAATGTGTAATTTACTGATCTTTAGGTAGATAACCACTGTATCAATAACATACTTTCATATTAAATGTTCTCTGTAATTAGAACATCCCAAGTTTAAATGAATTAAATCCTTTACTTCCAATATCCTCTCAATTTCATGTCTGGCTGCTACATTTTTAACTTGGACATAGCTAGACGTATAAATTTAAATCTGAACACAAAGCAAAAGTCAAAGTTCATTATAAGATGTAAGCCAGGAAGCATTTTGACCACCAAAACTGAGACTTTGAGGAGAAATCAGAAAATGTGATCCTGGATAACAATAGTTCCCTCCACACTGGCTTCATGGTTCTGCAGAGAATGTAATTCTCAGAAATGATCCTCGTGGACCATTGTTGAAGTTCTTAATCCATTTAGCAGCTTCTTTATGTGTGATTTACACTTTCCTTTGCAGCTGTAGCAAACACCTTTTTTTCTGGTCTTTTGGAAATTGTTTTGTTACAGTAGGTAATACTAACTCTGACTATGCTATTCCATTACTAATGTAATTTGTGATGTACGCTGCAGTTAAATTCTGCCGCTTTTTCTGTAGACTAAAGTTGACTCACATCTACCCAGATAAAATAATAGTCCCATGTCCTTATAGAAATAAGTGAATCACTGTGGTATTTCAATGAACACTGAGAGACATCTATTCTTTTTTGTACCTGACCATCTGGAATCCTATATGGCATGCACAGGCCAGAGATAGCAGGGCAGAGAAGGGAAGAGAGCCAGTGAGCCTGGACAAGGAGACGACGGGAGAAGGAAGGAGACATATTGCAAAGGATAAGCATCAGAGCATCTAATTTCTAGAAGAAAACAATCTCAACTTCTAGAATAAATCCAGTGTTGTTATCATTTATTCTTCTGTTCTGAAAAGGAAGACAAACATGCTTACAGGAAAGAAGAGGGAAAAAATGGTGTCATCAGATTTAATTCTACTTTCTGACCATGTTACATCTCATATCCAATCACGTGAGAATGTCAATAAGAATGATCTTAGGTAAAAGGGAAGGTACGAGATGAATATTTATGTAAGATTGAGTGCATTATTTATTTCTTTTGCAAAGCTGTCTCACTGTTATACTGTTCTTAGAATAAAAAAACAAAAAGGCCTTCACATACCAGCAAAGAAATGTCTCTTTGACTACTATTTTCTTAGCAATATGGAAAATATTTAGAGGAGTAACATATACATACAAAAATACCTCATGACTAAAAAATCATTCTGTGGGAAGTACTTTTAAAAGTATATAATTAACCTCAAACAAAGGCAAATGAAGGACACCTTTCAAAGGGGGCCATTTCCACACCTTTGAATTAGTTCTCTTTCCTTTCTTTTCCAAATACAAAATGCCTTTCTTTTCTCCTCCTCCCACACACTAATTCAAGTAAACCAGGCAGTATGAAGCTTTTTAAATACTGAGATAAGATGTTTCAAAGGTCATATAACCATCGGAAAATGGTCCTTTAACATTCTACAACTATTTAGAGATTTTGCAGACATTCACTAATTTTACAATTTTTGATCATTGGCATTTCCTAAAATTGAAACCTAGAAGATTAGAAAATGCTGAATGTGTTGCTATCTTGTTCTCGGTATCATCAACCGTGTGTTGATAGCTAAGGGGAGATGTCAAAGCCCAATCTGAGAGATAGCAAAGGAAAGTTATCATTTTGCCTAATCTTAAAATAGGGACTGAATTCAGCAAAAAGAATTCTGGCAAAGTAAAATGATAATTATTTCACTAGACAAAGAGTAAATTAATTAATACAGTAAATGACTCTCCCTTTTAGGATACAGGAGCCCAGTGTTCAGAGAAGGGCCCTGAGATCATTCCACCCTTGACTTGCCTTTTCTTGGCACTGTCTACACAGCAGATGTGCCCAATGAACATACAAGTACACAGAGATCTTGGGGCACTTGGGTGGCCCTATTGGTCAAGCATCCGACTTAAGCCTAGGTCATGATCTCATTGTTCCTGAGTTCAAACTCACATCAGGTTCTGAGCTGTCAGCTCAGAGCCTGAAGCCTATTTCAGATTCTGTGTCTCCCACTCTCTTTCTGCACCTCCTCTACTCATGTTCTTTCTCTTTCTCTCTCTCTCTCTCAAAAATAAATAAACAGTAAAAAAGAAGAAGAAGAAGTACACAGAGATCTTTTGGGGCACTTGGGTGGCTCAGTCGGTTAAATGTCCAACTCTTGGTTTGAGCTCAAGTCATGATCTCACAGTTCTTGACTCGGCATAGGCTCTGCACTTACAGTAAGGAGCCTGCTTGGAATTCTCTCTCTCTCTCTTTCTCTGCCCTCCCCAACTCACACTTTTTCTCTCTCTCAAATAAATAAACTTAAAAAGAAGAGAAGTACACGGAGATCTTTACAAATGCAGATCCCAAGGCCCTGCTCCAGAATCCAGCTTTCTCAAGGCACTAAAGCTGAAGAGAGTGGGAACAGAGGAACATATGGGGCTTTCTCATGTTCAAAACCATAGGACAAGCAAGAGGCTGGAAGAATCCAAGTCTCCTAATACCAAAGATATTTATCACTGTCTTCTCTGTGCCGTATCACCAGACTTTCTCTGAAATTAAGTAATGAGGTTACATGATTTCTAGATCCTCCTCTTCCTTCTTCTATTCCAATCACTTCCACTAGCAATTAGCACAAATCCACCCTCCTCACTGTGGCCTAGAGGCTATGCCTGCTTCATAAGCAAGCAGCCAGTGCAGTCCCAATTAGAAGGGACCATGCTTGCTCAAATTCTTTGTTGTCATCATCTTGGAATCTTTATGAATTTTCCACAAAGGGGGCCTGTATTTTCATTTTGCACCAGGCCCCACAAATTAGGCAGCCAGTCGTGCCTAGAGGGGCCCCATGATTGGGTCCCAGCCTACTTCATCTCATCTCCCTCTGCTCTCCTCTACCTTCACCTCACTCTTGCCTCCCTCACTTGATACCTGTCCCTCACACATGCTGGATTCGTGTCCATCTCGGAGGTTTTGCACATGCATGGGAGCCTGTGGTCACCGCCTCAGAGACCTGCCTCACCATCGCTGGCACTTACGCCCACCACTGCTTATTGTATTAACTATTTTATCTTCTTCAGAGCACTTATGAGGAACTGAAATCACCTTAGTCATTTATACCTTAGTGTACATGTCTATGGCCTATTTCTCCACTACTGGGATATGAGCTTCTTGCAGGCAGGGAGTTTATCTGTCTCACCCCTCTGCTGTTTGTCCAGCTCCCAGAAAGCTGATAGATGTCTCATGCAGAGCAGGCATGCAATACCTTACCAAATGACAGGCTGGTTCAGATCCCCTGAATGCCACTGTATACTTTCCAAAGCTTCTGTCACATTAACAGTATGCTGGGAGTAATTCTGCATCCTTGGATAGATCTGGGGAGCCTGATGTTGAGTCGAATGCAGAAACTACTATGCACCTTCAGTCATTTCCCATGGGTCAGCCTCAATTTCTCTCATTTCCTAAGCTATTATCTCAAATTATTACAAAGAGCCAAAGAATGACATTTAGAGCAAGGACACTATCAGCATTGAAGAGAAGAAACTTTCCTCATCTCAGAGTCACTCAGCAAGTGTACAGGTTGCCGTATGAATGAT
Source organism: Hyaena hyaena (assembly GCF_003009895.1). Taxonomy (NCBI): domain Eukaryota; kingdom Metazoa; phylum Chordata; class Mammalia; order Carnivora; family Hyaenidae; genus Hyaena; species Hyaena hyaena. The sequence continues at coordinate 106,522 of NW_024082341.1, read as the reverse complement.
GATGTCCTCCTGCCGTTAGGACAGTTCAAGCAAAGGCCCAACAGGTACTTGTTAGGATGCACCAGAAGGCCTCTTTCTTCTTTAAAATTTTTTAAATGTTTATACATTTTGGAGGCACCTTGGTGGCTAAGTCGGTTGAGCATCCGACTTCGGCTCAGGTCATGATCTTGCGGTTCCTGAGTTTGAGCCCCACGTCGGGCTCTGGGCTGACAGCTCGAAGCCTGGAGGCTGCTTGGGATTCTATGTCTCTGTCTCTCTCTGCCTCTCCCCTGCTCTCACTGTGTCTCTCTCTCACTCAAAAACAAATAAACATAAAAAATTTAATAAAAAATGTTTATATATTTTTGAGAGAGAGAGTGAATGAGTAGGGGAGGAGCAGACAAAGAGGGAGACACAAAATCCAGAGCAGGATCTGAGCTGTCAGGACAGAGCCCGGTGCAGGACTTGAACTCACAGACTGTGAGATCATGACAAGAGCCCAAGTCAGATGCCCAACCAACTGAGCCACCCAGGTGCCCCATAGGGAGACTGTTTCCACCGATACATAGAGTTTGCCTAAGTGTCCTACAGTTCTGAAGTCTTATAGTTTTGAAGCTTGAGAAATCCTGAAACGTCAGATACATCTACACAGATTATTAACAATCAGGCAGGGGTATTGCAGGATTCTGGCACAGAGAGTCGAATTGTGACACCGAGACTTTTCTTTCCAGGAAGCAACTTTATTCGTGCCAGCACCGCTCAGTTGGGTTTGTACCCAAAGAACTGAGTGGCCCATATCACATGGCATAGTTTTTTTTTACACGTTTTCTATTTCTATGTCTCCCATATATGGTAACACACATAAACATGAAGTCTGATTAAGTTGTTTCAGTTTACAAGGCCATGGGGGATGTAGGCACCTGGGTGCATTTCTAGGTGACCTTGAAGTCTTCTCTCCTCTTTTTTTCCTCTCTTCTTAGGGAGGGGTTCCTACCACAGGGGAATTTGATAGCATATGCCACTAAAATCAGCTGCCACTCAATTATCTCTACTCTCTGTAAGATATAACCACACAAATATAATAAGTGGCAAAACTATCAATAAATATTTCCTAGATCAGTATCTATTATGACCCAAACAATCTAGAAAAGCTAGGTCAAGGCATAAAGCTTAGTGTCTAAGATTACATGAGGTCTCCTACACTTCTTATTTATACATTTATGTCTCAGGACTCTACCATACTTTGGCCAATGCCAGAACAATGACAATGTGCTTAGAGGTGTTTACAAAAAGAGGGATGGGAGAACTAAAACAGGGGCCTTTGACTTTGACTGCCACCCTGCCATGTAGTACAGAAGGAAGAGAAAGTGCTACTTGAACTCCGGCCTTTTAATTGCATTGATTTTTCCTAGTAACAAGAAGGAAATGTGTCCCAATCAATTTCTTGGGAATTGACCAAAACCAGGTTATCAATCTCTTCCTGGAGGGACTGGAGCAGATAGATAGAAAGACTGAAGAGAGTGTAAGAAGCCGAGATGAGACAATATCTCCTGAAGTCCTACAGATTTTCAAATACATTAAAATGTATTTCTAAGTCTCAATAATATAAGCTAATTAGGGCAAGAAGAAAGGCCATACATAGGAAGTCTGAATTATGGTAAATTTCAAAGAAGTCAAGACAATTGCATAAAGCTCCTTAGGAGCTTTGCTTCAAAAAACCACAACAGGGGCGCCTGGGTGGCTTGTCGGTTAAGCGTCCGGCTTTCGCTTAGGTCATGATCTCGCGGTTAGTGGGTTCGAGCCCCGCGTCGGGCTCTGTGCTGACTGCCAGCTCAGAGCCTGGAGCCTATTTCAGAGTCTGTATCTCCCTCTCTCTCTGACCCTCCCCTGCTCATGCTGTCTCTCTCTCTCTCTCCTAGAAATAAAATTAAAAAAAAAAAAATTTTTAAAAACCACAACAAAGAATTTCCAAGTTTGAAAAGCCAGTTTCCTTGAATAGATAAAGAGACCCTGGCAATTTTACGTGCTATTAATTTGGTAAGCAAATCTGTTCCTCACATACCGAACAAGAGTGACTGCATATTTCAAATCAGGGGGCACTGAATTAATGGCAACTCTGCGTAAGATTTATGTATGCTGTTTCACGCAGGACAATTCTGGAGTCAACATTATATTCAGACGCCCACTGCTACCTAGGAGTCTGAACCATGAAATCCCCAGTAACACCTAGAAAAGCACTTGAAACTAATAGTTTCAATTAGGCAATGTGTCTCTTGCCATGACAGCTTTCTCTCAGACATTTCTCCTGCTACACTCATGACAGAGAGTATATTTTTAAAATATTTATTATTTATTTTTTGAGAGAAAGAGAGAGAGACAGAATGTGAACAGGGGAGGGGCAGAGAGAGAGGGAGACATAGAATCCAAAGTGGGCTCCAGGCTCTGAGCTGTCAGCACAGATCTCAACTCGGGGCTCAAACTCACAAACTTTGAGATCAAGACCTGAGCCGAAGTCTGTGGCTTACCTGTTTAGCTTAAGCCACTAAGCCATCCAGTAGCCCCAGAGAGTATATTTTAAATATCATTAGGATATTCATACATTACTGACCAATCCTCAAAAGGCTTTGATCCCAAATGTTGACAAATGAATTAAAGTCACAGACAACTTTCCAGAAAGGCAGTAGCAACTAGCTGAAAGAGAGTAGACTTTAAAGCCAACCTACTTGAAGCCACCTCTGTCATTAGCTCAGGGGGAACGGGATGGACAGAAGTTTGACCTGGTGAATGAAAGAAGGATTCTGTCCTGAAGAGGGTTTCGGAGCACCAAATGGAATAAAAAAGGTAAGGAAGGGGCAGGGGATCTCCTCAAACTATTATTACAGAGTTCGTAATTCATACTGCAGTTTTTTAAAAAAGCATCTTCAAGAAAAGAACGTAAGAGCTGTAAAGGACCACAAGAATCACTTCACATGATGCTTCCATCTAACAGGTGAAAATCTGAGTCTTGCCTGGCCTGACTGCCACCCCCTTTTCCACTGGAGGCCAAGTCTTAAGGACAAACCTTCCTTAAGCAGCAAAGCTAAAACAAAACCACTTGGTCCGAAGTCTTACACTGCACAGCCCATCCTACTGGATGATAATAAACATAACGGCTCTATTTGTTGAGCATCCGCCAGGTGTGGGACACTGTGCTAGACATCTTACCTTACCCGCCCTTCTGGGACCATTCACAGCAGCCCTGCTGTGACAGACAAGGAAGCTGCCACTAGCGAGTGTCAGTTATGTCCTCAGGGTCACAGAGCTGGTACCAGGCAGAACCTGGAATCAAATCAATGTCCGCTTTCAACGTGAACCTTGCACTTTCCAAGTAAAGGGGTGGAGGAGAACACAGGGAACCTTGAAGAAGGTAAATTCTGTGGGAAGTGAGAGCAACCCCAACAGGCTCTCCCAAGGAGAGAAATGCCTGCTGCTGGCACTGGTTATGTAAGCCTGGCTCACGGGAGGCTCGCTGGAGCATTGGGGGTGCAGACTGCCAGGCGGAGGCCGCTGCCTAGGAATCATTACTTTTAAAAAACTTTTCTTCAATTAAAAAAAAAAAATCACCACCCTGCTCAATGCAGAGGGGAAAAAACAGGCAATTATCGAGCTTTCAGGAAATCCACGTTGGAAATCAGCCAATCCAGCTCCAGGAGCAAAGGGAGTTTGCTGCAGAGGATTCGATAATGAAACGGTGTGTGTGCATCTGGGCTGGACGTATGGGGAAAAGCGAATGGAACAGGGTCAGCGCCCTCAGCCCTAAAATCAGCTTCAATATTTGGACAGTGGGGCTTACAGTGAATACAAGTCCTACGAAACAGCCCCTTGACTGGGAATAGGAGAGGAATTTTGCTGCAGAAAAAAAAAGAAGGGAAACACACAGACAAACACATTAAGGAATCCACAGCTATTTTCACCTTGGGACCACTTCTCCATTTGGAATTGTTCTTCCAGCAGCAAATCTAACACGGCACGGAGCTGTTCTACGGAAAACATGTGTCTAATCGGGATTTTGTTATTGGTCCCATCTGTTTAACAGGATTGCTCATTACCTCCAAGTTAACTAAAATCTGTTTGTTATCAACAAATTACATAAGAGCCTGGTAAATATTTTATGAACAGAACTATAAATATTTCCTTCTCTGTTCACAGGAATAAGTGATATTTACCCATGCCTGCCACTCCTTTAGTCTGTTGGGTCATCCCTTGTAGGTGATAGGGAGGACATTTTCAGAGTTGCTGTGGCTCCCCAGGAAGGGCACAGAAATTTCCAGGCTCCAGGGCACACAGTCTCCCTTAACTCAAAAGGCCCAATAAATAGGGGAGAAACGCCATTTTCCACCAGGATGTTAATTTAACAGGGCAAAAGAAAATCCAAGAGGAAAATCAGTATTGCCTTCAGAGATTATAGAGTATAGTCAAAAGAACATAGATTTGAGAGCCAGAGAGAGGTTGGTTTGAGTCTTAGCTCTGTCACCTACCTACTCACTGTGTGGCCTTGGGAAAATTACTTCATGTCTTGTGGTCTCAATTTCTACACTGGGTTTTTATCATCTGGCAAGCAAGGTGCCTAGAACACTGTGAGGCACATAGTAATAACAAGAATAATGATGCTAATAGCAGCTCTCATTCAACACATTCTATTTGCCTTCTTCCAATCTCCTCTTAAACTTCTTTCCGTGTGTTTCCTGTATTGGGGGGAAAGACCATCCGACCTCTGAAGCACCTTCCAGCTCTGAGGTTCCAGACAAGCACATAAAGCATATCAGTTACCGGTCTTAACCATAACAAGGGCAGACGGTGGAAGAAGTACTGGAAATAACATCTTAGGAGAAATGTCCAGATTGTCTTGGCACAGTGTGCTTTGGAGTTCCTGTGCTTTCAATGCACGAACGGAGGAACACATGGATGGGGAAAAAATCCAAGATGGGACCTAGACTTACGATGAACAGCTGTGTGGCTTCAATCTAGCCCTATAAGAATCTAAGTTTGTGCATCAGCCCTGGAAAGACAGCAGCAGAAGAGTGAGACCAAATGAGGCACAGGGCACCCACCCCTGAGTGGAAAAGGCGAGTCCACGTTTTCATCTACGAGGAAGCTTTCTGCCTGTACCAGAAGCTAAGCCCACAGTACCTGAATATCAGCAACAGCTGCGTTCTCACCACTCAGCCCCATCAGCACTCAGTTTTCCTTCCCATACCCAGGCCTGCGCTCTGCCTTTCTACTTGTGAGGGCTGCCTTGGCACTTGCAACACTTTTCAGCACATATTTAAAATTCTTTTGCTGGTTTCTTTAGGATCCCTGCAGTTTGGAGCAAGCTGAGAGGGGCCAGGGTCCGGTCATCGCTCCCTGGCATGGAACAGTCCTGGGAAGGCTCCGTCAATAACTTGCACCTTCAGGAGACCCACTCTCCGTCCCCTGGCTGTTTTTACACAGATCTCCGCTTGTCAGTAGTAATACGATTGGTTAGAAATGCCTGGCGGTACTTACCTGGCCCCACTGAGCTTCCCACAAACATTTCCCCTTTCCAAGACAATATTACAACTGGACCAATCCCTGTGCTTCTTATTATTACTGCAAGATGCCCTTCAGCAGCAACCATCAGGAAACTTTGAAAAATAGAGGCTTATTACTTACCACATCTGGAATAGCACAGCACACCTGGGGCCACACCACAAGGTCACTGAGAGAGCGTGCATAGGCTAGGGCTCTGCTTTTACTGGGGTCCAGGGTGGAGGCCTAAAGTTTTACAGGCTCGTTCTTTATTGGTGAATTTAAAACAGAAGAGTTGGAATGTAAAGTGTGGGAAGAGGCCAGGGGGGCCAAATGGTCAGTTACCAAGATCTTTAAAACAAAGGAGCCTGGGTGGGGGCCCCGTGGCCTAGCTCTTCGCCTACTTCCCCAGACTTCAGTGTGTTTATTTCAGATAGCTGTGTTTTAAGTGGATGCCTCTTTTGATTTTTTTTTAAATTTTTAGTGTTTTTTTTTTTTTTTTTTTGAAAGAAAGAGACAGAGTGCAAGTGGGGGAGAATCAGAAAAAGAGACAGAATCCAAAGCAGACTCCAGGCTCTAAACTGTCAGCACAGAGCCCCATGTGGGGCTCAAACTCACAAACCAAGAGTTCATGACCTGAGCTGAAGTCAGAGGCTTAACCAACTGAGCCACCCGGGGGGCCCCAAGTGGACACCTCTTTGAAATGGATGCCTCACCAATCGAAGGTTAAGTCAGGCACTTGCATTACAAAAAATCTGTTCAGGTTAATATTGCACAGGCCTACATGGATTCCCCCAAGTCCACTCTCCACAGCATCTGATGACAGAGATGCCAGAGTACCCAGGGTCCCACAACCCCTCTTACCCAGCTGAGCGGGAAGCCTCCTGAAGGGCCAGCGCCACAGGCTGTCTCCTCTCAATTCTGTTCTCCACACAGAGAAAATTTGGCTGGTTAATATTCTGCAGCACCTCTGCCTCCTTCCACAAGGGTTGGATTCTTTCACTCTGAGTCCAAGACCCACCTCCCTGAGGGTGTAGAGGAGAGATCCAAGGCCGAGGGAACCTTGGGCTGCTTCTTCCTACCCCAAATGAAGACATATGAGTGTACATGTGTGTGTGCAGGTGGAGGTCCATTGGATAGGGCAGAGGAGCATAGAGGTCAGAGCGTTCAGCCCCCAGTATTGTTATGCATGCCCAGAGTCAGGGAAACTGTAGGGTACACACAGGATAATCCTCCAGAGAATTCCATGTGCTCAAAGTCTTAGAGCTCCTTAGTGACTGGCCTCTATGGCCTAGGGGACATGTGCAGACATGGAAGGTTTGTGGATTCAGACCCATCCCCTTCTCCCCACTAAAGTGAACAGTAGGACACTGGAAACTTGAGCACAGGTTACTCATTGTTCTCTTCTTCTCAGGACAGAAACAACTTGGGATTTATAGTCAATCCACACAGAACTGTCCCTCAGGAGTCACTGAATGACCTCAGAGTCCCAAGGCCCCATGCAGGTAACTATTTAACAGGAGTTTGGGAAACCACACCAGAGCCTTCCCTTCCTACCATCCTTCTTGCCAACTTGAAAACTTCTCCAGGATTCTCCCTGAGTTTGATGCTCCAACCAGACCTCAGAATGTTGGAAAGGTCTGAGTTTTATCCAATTATCACCAGACAGCTCTAGTTACCTCCTTCACCTCATTTTCCTCTAACCTCACCTTTATCACAGAGTGTCCAACAAACAAACAAGTCTATTAGCAAAAAAAAGTCTATTACCTTACCTATTGTAAGGTAAAAGCTGTTTTCCCAAGCACAGCTCATCCTTCTGAGATTTGCACCGCCCTTGAGAATTTGTGTCAGAGACCAGCTCCGGCCGGGGGTCCAGGGGTCTCTGAAGAATGGAGGGTGCCAGCGAGGGAGGGAGTGGGAGAGCCCCGAGATTCTTTCTGATCACCAGGCAGGCATCTCTGCTCTGACTGGGGCTCAACTTTATTTTATAATTAAGTGTTTGGGGGACAGCACAGAAGTGGCATTTGCCTTAGACAATGATTTCTGATGACATTCTTTGATATGTAAGAATTTCCCAGAACATAGATTTGTAGAAGACTCCTGCATAACCTTTATCAATAGTGATTGAGGTAGGTGATTTAGATGCTTATCCTATGGGGAAAGAAGGTATCTTTAGCATATAAGACAATGTTTTTAGCATAAAAAGGGTGAAGTTACTTCTTTGTGAACAGGGGTCAATAGCTTGTTTAAGGAGTATTAAGAAAAACAGGTCTTTCAGGAAACACCTTTGCTCCCATAATCACAAAAGAAGAAGTTTTTCAATAGGTTCCTTCACAGGGAGCAATCAGCATATTCAAGGCCAGAATAAGTCACTCACAAATGCCTTGGGGGATCTGTACTCCAAGCAGAAACAATTGAGTGGGGTGGATATCTGTCCTTAACTCTAAATTAGGCTCTTTGTCTCAGGGCCAGGCTCAATTATAACTCTTGTGTTCTTAGCCCTCTTTATTATGTAAGTCTTGGATCTGCAAGGCCCAAAGGAAGAGTCTTTTGACAATCATCCACAGTGCTTTCATCTGAAGTCTTTTTAGAAAAGGCAGGAATATGCTCTTCCTTATGAGCAATCTGTGTGGGGAATATCGGTCTGATCTGGAATATTGTGAGGCCTGGTCAATACCAGCAGCCTCATTTCCAACATGAGCCAGTAGTAGCAGATACTGAGAGATACCAGTTTTCGTCTCTCATGGCAGGAGCTGTGCAAGCACTGCCATTTTTTTTTTCTTTTTTTTTTTTTTTTTTTTTTTTTTTTTTTTTTTTTTTTCTTTTTTTTTTTTTTTATATTTTTATTTATTTCTAGGAGAGAGAGAGAGACAGCGTGAGCAGGGGAGGGTCAGAGAGAGAGGGAGTCACAGACTGAAATAGGCTCCAGGCTCCGAGCTGGTAGTCAGCACAGAGCCCGACGCGGGGCTCGAACCCACGAACCGCGAGGTCACGACCTAAGTGAAAGTCGGATGCTTAACCGACTAAGCCACCCAGGTGCCCCTAACACTGCCATTTTCTTGCTGTGACTGTCATCCAGCGAGGCCAGTGCGGCTTCCAGCAAATTTGATCTAGGCCTTTTGGGACTATGATGAAATGTAGCCATGTTTAACTACTCCCCACAGCATGATTTACCACCAGGTAGTGCTCCCACAAATCATACTTCCTGGGAAGGTTTTCAAAGAAGGTCTTTCTTTGAAAATCCAGTTATCCCCTCCCTGCTTTGCCTAGCACATGGAAGCCAGAAGCCTTTATTTCAAGGTGAGAGATGGAGCAGTTGATATACTGCATTCTTTAGAGTTTTTTTTTAATTTAATGTTTATTCATTTTTGAGAGAGACACACACAGAGCATAAGCAGGGAAGGAGCAAAGAGAGAAGGAGATACAGACTCCAAAACAGGCTCCAGGCTATGAGCTGTCAGGACAGAGCCCAACACGGGGCTCAAACCCATGAACCATGAGATCATGACCTAAGCCAAAGTCAGATGTTTAACTGACTGAGCCACCCAGTTGCCCCTATTCTTTGGAGTTTTAGAGGCAGCACCCATCCTTTGCCAAAAAGCATGGGCTGCAATTGCTAATCTGCTCCATATCCAGGGCATGCATTGAAATCCTCAAAATCACTAATTACATTCTGTGCAAATCATGATCCTTCATACCAGCTTTGGGTCCTGCTTATTTTCAATGAAGCCAGCAGGGCCCAAATGCTGCCTCTCTAGGAAAGTTCTATGTAAATGGAGGAAAAAATAGAAGGGAAAACTATTCTTGATTTGCAACTCAGAGACTTGGATGTTAGTCCCAGTTTTGACATTTATGGGTTCAGTGGACTTCTATTCATCTGCATCTACTTCCTCGACTCTAAAATGAAAGATTTGGTATGGTATGCTCAGGGCCCTTTAAGTCCCAAACCATGCTAAGTTACTTTACCCAAAGAGTCATCTTCTCATGGACTCTTAAAGCTGCTGCCTACTCAAAAGCAAGAAATTAAGACTCGGGCCTGCACAGGGCCAAAGAAGACAAAGAATAAAAGCTGGCATATATAGAACATCCTTTGCCAAAATATATTCTAGAAAACACCATTTCCCTGGAAAATAAATCGGTGCTGTTACCTTTTCTTTAAAAATGGCTCTATGCTCAGAAATAATTTAGGAAATATTTAAACAAATGGCTTCTCATAGCAAGATGCTAATATGAGTTGTAGATCTCCCAATACATCATGTATAACATCTCAGAGTTCCATTTTGAAGAAATCACTTGGGAAATGTTAATCTAAGAAAAACTACAACCACCAACAGAATTTGTAGCAAACAGGGCAAGATACCCCTGCTGATTACACCTCAAGTTAGATCAGCATTGTAAATGAAATAGTAACAGCTATGGATTGCTTCTGTAGCGAAAATTTGAACATATGGGAACTCAGTTCTTTTGTTCAGTGTTTATTTAGTAAGCCTGCACTGGGCAGAAGAGGGTATGTATTTGTACGTATGTGTGTGTGTGGTGGGTGTATGTGTGTGTGCGTGTGTGCATGTGCAGGCACACGTGCTCATGCGCTAAGTAGGGGTAGGGAGTAGGGGAAAGTATAGTGAAAGAAAAATGCTTATCTGAAGCCCCAAAACATAATCTAGTGAGTTCATCAAAGTTAATCATATAAAACTATGTGGGGTAACAATCTATGTCGTCAAAACAATGTAAGAGTGTGGATAAGGGAGAGCTGGAGTAGTCAGAAGATTTGTGGAGTCTCAACCCAGACTGGTCTATTACAAATTCAATCAGTGTAGACCAGATGATAACCTGACACAACTGAACATTTACAAGTCGAGAGCTGACAAATATTTCTCAGCACCAATACTGAATAATTGAAGGCGCACCATAAAATGTAGAATTACTTTTCTCTGCCTCGAGCCAATGGCGATATATGGTCATTTCTCACCACCTCTTTACTGTATAATTCTTCCTGTTCTCCTCCTACCACTGCTGTTAATCCTACTATCTGTCCTCTGGTTTTCTTTGATTTATGTTAATCAATTACCATTTCAATTTATTGCCAGTGTCTTAAGAGGTCTTAGGAAAATACCATGCACCTCACCTATTAATTGTTCTTTTCCATTGAGGATTTTCTGCTTTCCAGTGAGCTCACTGCAAGCCATGCTCATGGGGAGTGTGCTCATGGACATCCAACCCATTTAAAACTGAGATGAAACCTCTAACATATTGGGAAAAGGAGATAGTTGGCCATTCACCTTTTCCATATCTATCATGCCAGTGTGGTAGGAACCCCTCCCTAAGGAGAAAGAAAAAAATTGAAGAAGAGAGAAGAGAAGACCTCAAGGTCACCTAGATATGAGTCCAGCTGCCTACATCCCCCATGTTCTTGTAAACTGAAACAACTTAATCAGACTGCATGTTTATGTGTGTTACCATATATGGGAGACAAAGAAATAGAAAATGCGTAACAAAAAACCTATGCCATATGATGTGGGTCGCTCAGTTCTTTTGGGTACGAACCCAACTGAGCGCTGCTGGCAAAATAAAGTTGCTTCCTGGAAAGAAAAGTCTCGGTGTCGCGACTCTCTGAGCGAGAATCCTGCAACACCAGAGAGCCCCATGCTCTCTTTGCATAGCATTTACCTGCGTCAATGAGCACTGAGAATGCAACCTGGCAAATTTCAGTGAGTCAAGATATAGGAGGGGAGGAAAGGTCAAGGGAAGGAAGTAGAGGGGATGAAAGGAAAGGAAAGGAAAAGAACATCATGCTCAATTAACTGCTGTGATAACTGGTCTTCAAAATGACTCTCCCAATGAATCGCGCCTCCTTGTATTCACTTCCTTTTGTAGTTTCTTCTCACGGTGAATTTTATCCAGGGCTGTGTAAACAGTAGGATATACCAAGAATGATACTGTGTAACTTCTGAAGACTGTTCACGTAAGGCCTTGAAGCTTCTGCCTTGGTCTCTGGGAACAATCACTCCTGAAATGCTCATTCTGGATGAAGTTAGCCTTCTTGTAAGTAGTTTGGCTACCCCAAGACTACCATACTGCAAGAAACTCAAGCCACCTGGAAGCAACCTAAAGATGCCAGGTGGAGAGAGAGAGGCCAGGGAACACTGAGGTGCCAGAGGTATAAGCGAGGAAGCCATCCTGGAAGTGGATCTAGCTCCAGTCATCCCAGCTAATGCCTTGTAGATCAGAGACTACCAAATGAAGCATTCCCGCATTCCTAACCCGGAGTCATGAGCCAAAGAAGATGTTTACAATAACTAAGCTTCAGGTCGTTTGTAATGCAGCAATACACAAGGAGAGCACTTGCTCTCATCCAATTCAGGAGTTAGCTTTAGGTGGAAATTAACAGAGAAAAAGTTTTGATTGTTGACATAAGAAGAAACTGACATGAAAGTTCAAAGGCCTGGCCAGGGCAATGGTGTTCATACTTTTCCTAATTGGGAAGCTGTCAATTTCAGTAAGAGGAAATGAGGAGAGTTATACTCTCAGCAACATAAGTAATTTGAAAGAGGATGACTCAAGAAAATGCAGATGGAGCACTTTATATTTCCAGGTATGGTTGCATGCGATCCCCATAAAATAACTTTTAATAGGAACGGTATTATACTGTTCACTTAATAGATTAGAAAGCTAAACCAGAGAGGAATGAATGGGCTGCCAAGATCCCAGAACTCGAATGAGTTTGCTGGTTCTCACAGCATTAGGTAGTAGCTCTCACAAGCTAACAGGTACATATTATTCCAAATTTTCTCTTAAGGTTGATTCTGAAATCAGAGGGTATAACAGAGCTAACAGTCTGTGAGTAGAGATAGGATCACTTCAAAGGGACCAGTTATAAAAGGGGGTATAAGATCCTACTCCCATTGTAATAATCCAGTTTGAACTCCATGAGCTCCCTCTGACAAATTGCTTTCCACATACATTGATTGAGTATCCCCCGTGCTAAGTCTCCAAAGATGAGTAAGAACTACCCCTGACTCAAAGAACGTGAAATCCAGTGAAGAAAACATTCAGACAAACAGACAACCTCATTGGTGTTGGGAGGGCTGTGCAGAATGTCACAGGAGAGCTCCCCTTTGCCCCACCTGTGGCAGGGGATGGGAGGTTCTGGAAATTCATTCTAGAATAGATGCTGACTGTACTCAGATTTGCAGGAGTAGCAGAAGTCAGCCAGCCTTCATGAAGGACTGAGGCTGTCCTCCATGGGGGAAACATTCCACCTCTGGCCTCCCCGAATACCATTTCTATAGCCCTGTGCTAAACCCACAGAAACGTATAAATGCCCCTTTCTTTCCATTAAACGTGTCACTGGAGTTTCTAGTACTTTATCAAAACAATGCACACATGAGAAGCCTGAGCAGGGTGATAAATTGAGAGAGCTGAATTCTCTGTGTGCTTCAAAAATAAAGCCCAAATGAAAATACCTCAAACCTTGATGGGAAGTTTAATACTTCATTTTTGTCTTTCCCTCAAAGCACACTTCATACTCCACTAAACTAGTTTGTAGGTCTGGCTGAAAATCCTCCATTTCATGTCACTTTGCTGGATGTCCTTATTTATCCCAAATGCTCCTACCTCTCGTTATGAAACTTCATTTCTCATCCCCTTTTAGAGAAAAGCTCTCCCTACTGCTGACTCCAAGTTGGCTAAACCCAGATATAAAGAATTAGAAATGAAAAATGCTATTTCCTACAATTTTCATTTCTTTCTCCTCATTTCCTGTGTTTCTCTCTGTTTCTGGCTCTCTCTGTCTTTCTTTCCTTCTTTCTCTCCTCTCTGAAACTTAGTATCTCCAACCTCCCTTTCTCCTCTTGATCGACCCCTTAAACACATTTAAATGTAATGAGTAAGGATGTTCTTTCTGAGTCAACTTCTGAAGTCAAGTAGATTCTGAACTTCGTTCAAAACTCACACACACACACACACACGGCACCATATCCCTTGTACATGCTCCATTTGTTCTCTTTGCCCTCCCAAATCCTCTGTCCTATTTTAAATATTTATATATTTTAAGAGAGAGAGAAAGCATGAGCAAGGGAAGGGAAGAGAGAGAGAGAAAGAGAGAATCCCAAGCATGCTCCATACGGTCAGCACACAGACCTATGTTATGCATGAATCGCGAGTCCCAGAGACCTCCAAGGAGCCAGCACCGATGGCAAATACAAAAGGGTCTTTATTATAAGCTCAAGCAGGGGCTCACTCGCCTACCAGTGTCATGACAGCGAGGTGAAGCCAAGAACAATAGCAAACAGGGTTTTTAAGGAGTAAGGGATGGGGGTGTTACAGTACACATAGCATCATCACATAAGCACCAATTACAATTGTACAGTAGCCCTGGTAACAGCTTTGACCATTCAGTATCTGTGAGGTGTTCATTACTTTTGGTGGGACCCAATCATGACTTTTGAGAATCCTTTGAAAATGACCAATTATGAGGTGAGTTCAAAGGGCCCACGTGGGGTTCAGGCAAGCGGTGAGAAATTGGCTAGTTTGTATCTGCAGTTCCCAGCCTTGACTCAGACCATAGAAGTGTTTCTTTTTTCTTTTTGATGAGCTGAACTGAGGGCGGTCCGAGGATGGCTGTAGCGTTGAACAGTCTGAGGCTTTTCCTGGAACTGGGACTGGGGCTATGTATGGCCCGAGGTTTCTCTTAATGGAGGACTTGATTTTTGGCTCTTCAGATACAGGGCTCAAACTCACAAAACTGTGAGATCATGACCTGAGCCTGAAATCAAGAGTCAGGCTTAACCAACTGAACCACCCAGGTGCCCCTCTTTCTGTCTTTTCAAGTCCAACAAATGGCTTGATTACCACAAGCAAGCCCCTCCAGTCCTCCGAGGCCACAGACACTTCTCCATCTTTAGAGATCTGAGAGCATTTATTTCTGCGCCACATATCTTACTATGACATTAGCCATTGTCTAGAATTGTTCTCTCCAAATACTTTTATTCTTGAGAAAATGGATGCTTCTCTGATGCTAAATCATTTCTGTATTGTAGATCATGCCATGCCCCCTGCTCAAGAACCTTGAGTGGCTCCCTGTGGCCTATAGCAGTTCTTCTCTAACTCTTCCAGGGAAGCACCCATCAGCAAAGTAGAATGAATGCATACTCTTCATGACTTGGAGGGATAGCCCAACTGCCTTCTCTCACGAATTTCCTTAATACCTCATGGTTTTGCTTTAAAAATATAAGCACATTGTATAACTTATTTTAAGCTTTGCATGAATTTGTAGAGATGAACTCAAAAACACAAGATATGAAAAGCTGAGAATAGTGAGGATAATTAAATCAAAAACGTAATCCTTTCACAGAAGGGCAGGAGAGAAAGTCCATGCTGTGATGACCTTTGAGGGGCCATGAATGGCTACATCAGTGCCCTAAATAATATTACTCTGTGGTTCGTTAGCATTTTCATGACACAGGCCAAACCCCTAGCATGGCATATAGTACCGTCTATGACTTGGCCACCATCCACATTTCCAGTATCATCTTTCCTGTGGCCTCTGTTTTTCATGCATACTCTGCTCCAATCAATAAGGAACTGCATGCAAGGTCTTATGTACACTACGGCCTTCACACTTCATCATGTCCTCTCCCTGAATGTCCTCCGATGCAATCCTCCATACACACCTCTCAGTCCTGACCCACCTGGTTAGCCCTTGCTCCAGAAAGGTATTTTGTGCTTACTACGTGCCAAGCAACATTCTATTCTAAGTGCCTTTACACCTCCTCATGCAATGCCTATTATTATTTTACTCATTAGTTAAGAAGAAAAAGAACTGTTAAAGCTCCACCAATAAGGAGCCAGTGGAGCCCAGAGCCAATTCATTGTAGTAGTAACGACTTGTAGGTTTTATTAGAACGGTTGGTGTGCAAAAATATGCACAAATAAAAAGTCAGCTTTTCACAGAATGGGAACTTTTCCAATAAAATGGAAAAGTCATTTAATGTTAAAAAAACAAACAAAAAAAAAAACCAACCTTCATTGGGGGAGGGTAATGGAGAGGTTAGTGTGTGGCCATTGGTCTAAGATGTATCATGCAAACTAGAACAAATGGCACTAGTCCTGGGAAATATCCTGAAGGGGAGAGCGAAAGTCTTTAGAGTGTCTCAACCAGTGTGGAAACTGCCTCTTGCCCTTGACCTTCTCCCTCAGCTCTTCTCCCGCTAGGTGCTAGAGAGAGAAAATACAGCATGTGGTCCCAGACACATAGGAGCTTTCAAGTGAGTTAAATGGCCGAGTCTTCCACACATATATTAAAAGCAATGTAAGAGACTTCCAGGGGCTACATAAAGTGCCCACTAGAAGTACTCTTGAGGGAAGCAATGATTCCTTGGTGCTGAGGTGGTTTGGGAAACCTTCTTGGGGGGGAGACAGAATCCTTCTGAGATGGAAACTGGTCTCAGAATTTTTCAAGGCAACTTGGGGAACTTGTACATTCTGATGTTCAAAGAACACATGTCTTGGTTTCCACTAACTTCTCATTTAAATGCAGGGGCTGGCAGTGCATAGTCCTTTAGTACTGCTGGCCTCAGGAGATGGGATTTCCATGAGGAGCCACGGTCTTTGGCTACACCTTCTGCGCTAACTGCCCAGAGAAGAAAAAGGCAGGCATTTCTTGAGTATCTACCAAGTCTGTGCATACATTTGGCAGAGAGGTACATGTTTACAGTGAATTCTCCCAAAGGATTTAGAGATATGCTTCAATTTTATAACTGAAGAACCCCGGATAAAGCAGTTAAGCAACCTGCCCGAAGTACAGCAGGTAAGTAGCAAACCTGAACTTCAAGCCCAGACCTTCTGATTTAAAAGCACATAGTCCTTCAATATCAGGAATTGCATTGATGTAGCATTATTCTGTGCTTTATTTTAGTAAGGTTCAAGTGTCATTGAGCTTATGATTATACATGACTACTATATAAAATATATATTGAATTGAAGACCCACATACCCCAAACTCTGTACTTCTATCAACTTACCCTGGGCTAAAGCTTTCCACAGTTACATCACTGCTGAACTGTGCAAAGGGCAAGCCATGATTTATCTGGTAGTGTCTCATAATTTCTCTAAACTTTTTTCCACCCAAAGCTATCCTTGAACTCCTGGTGGGGGGTGGGGGGGGGGACGCAGGGAAGCAGCAGAATCACCTGCTTTAAGGTTAGGCATAATTAAGTGGTAAGCATAAATAGTATGTCTTACAATCCCTATGTGGCTAATGATTCTCAGATTGTATAGCCAGCTAATTAAAAAGCTGAAAACCGGGGTGCCTGAGTGGCTCAATCGGTTAAACGTCTGACTTCGGCTCAAGTCATGATCTCACGGTTGTGGGTTCAAGCCCTGCGTCGGGCTCTGATGTGCTGACAGCCAGCTCAGAGTCTGGAGCCTGTTTCCAATTCTGTGTCTCCCTCTCTCTCTGATCCTCCCCTGCTCGTGCTGTCTCTCTCTCTCTCTCAGAAATAAATAAAACATTAAAAAAAAAAAAAAAAGCTGAAAGCCATGCAACTCTGCATAAGTCAATTTGTTTTGGACAGCATTTAGTCTTTGGTTTTCGTTCTAACTTCTATTTATCAGCTTATGCATAAAAAAAAAAACCAGTTTGGGTTAAACAAATGTATGAAAACATGCAGATATTTCTCTGAAGTTGTGCCTTGAATCCAGAGTGCTCCAAGATTTGTGAAGCATTTCCCAACTAGTACTTGGGTTCCGGCATTACACAAAAGAGAGGCCATCCCATGGAAATCTTATTAAGTGACCACTCACTGCGGCAAGGCCGTGTAAGAGTCTTCCTACTCAGTCCTCATACCATTCTCATGGATAATCAGTCTAAGGAAGTCATCTGCAGAAGCCTCACTGGTATAAGCTGGGCTCTCACAGGAAGGTGGGATCAGACCAGGACCTAGACCCGGCTGCAGGAGAGACCTGGGCAGTGTGACAGGACACACAAGCAGAGTGGAATGTAATGGAGACTTATGAATGGTGCTATGATGCATTTAATCAAGAGGGAACTTTAAGATAAAGACTGGCAGCAGATGGTTACACCCCAATAATGGTGCCCAAGGTCCATTACTGCATGACCATGGAAGGAATTATGGGTGGGCAACAAGCTAAAGCAAGACCAGAAGAATGGAAGTACAAAGCAGAGAGCAAGAGCAAAGGGAATGAGGCAAGACAGACCTGGAAAGGAATAAAAGCCCAGTTATGAGTGCAAAGGTGCAAGTTAGAACAATCTAGGCATGGAGAACCACTTGACCTTGAGCTACTGATTCAAAAAATTGTGTCTATAAATATACGTGTGTGCCTTATTATTTATTTAAAACATCCATATTGCTTTCTGTGTTTTAGTCACCATTCAAAATGGTTACAAACATTTATTTAAAGCCTGAAACACCCTTCAAGGCAGATACTAGCATTGTCCCTATTTTATTAATCAGGCAACTGAAGCACAAAGAAGTTAAGAAATGTGTCCAAGGTCACAGAGTTAAAACTTAATCATTATTTCAAACTTTACCTAGAACACGGCAAGCCTTTTTAATTTACAAACAGGTATTCTTTTCAGCTCCATAAAATGACATGCCTAATACATTTTTATTATTCTCTATTGCTGTGGAATGACTCTTTTGGAGTGATTCTTTTTCTAGGGTTGAACATTCACTTTCTCACCTGCGTATCTATTATCTTTTTATTCATGTTTTATTTTGTCCTTTTCTCTGAATTTGAAGAGAATATTTCAACTTCATCTTTGATTTCTTCTTTTTAACATTTCACTTCTGTTTTCCTTCATTGCAGATTTTTATTCCAATATTGCATTTTGATTTCCTTAAATTCTTTTATTTAACCCAGTTCCCTTTTTTCTTTATCTCTACCTTCATTTCAATTTGATTTCGCTTTGTAGCTGCTCATTCCTTAAAATAAGAATGGGTCATCTTACATTTCATTCAGTGCATGTAGCAAGGAGTTTGTAAAATTGCCTTCCACTCTATGGATTAAAAATTGCTTTCTAAGGTATCTCTTCTTCTGAGTATTTTGGATAATTCTACTTTCTTGGAAGTTTGGAGGAATAAACTGTGGAATATCTGTCCCACTACCCCCCCCCACACACACACACATTTACACAGTCCACTTGGGTTCCAGCAAATTCCAGCTCTCAGATACAGATCTGGAGTAAATATTGATGTGCACAGCCTTGAGTCCAGATTCTGAGGTCTAACACAATTTAGTGTAGCTCTGGTTGGTCTAGTATGAGACGTTCTGTTCTTGGTGTCAGATTTCCTGACACACAACAGAATTAGAACAGGCTGCAGCTCTTCGTTGAGTAAGTAGAGTACATAAATGGCTTCTCACTTGCTCAACAGAGGTGCCTGTGCAAAAGAAATTCAAGGGGAAGGAGAAATATGTTTTCTTAAGAAAAGAAAAGAAAAAAAACCTAGTCCAAAAAAAAAAAAAGAAAGAAAGCATCTGATGGCCATGGGTGCCTTGGGGAAGAAGATTCAAAAATCCTTTCTGATTTACTCCATACTTAAGAAATGAAAAAAAGCCATAGCCCATCAGACCAGTAATAAGAGTTTAAGGCCAAATAATTAGATACCACACATCTCCTTTCAAAGAAAGGAGGTTGATCCTGCTACTGGAGCAGATGGTACCATTCTCAACATCAGAGTAAGGCCTCAAAGTGAGAAAATTCATGCTGGCTAGCTCACTAATCTGTCCCATTTCTGCTTTTGGGCAATCAGGCATATGGAAAGTTTAGATTTTGACAGTGAATCTTGTTAAATGATACATATAGAAGATACAGTAATATCAAGCCAGTGTTTAATCAGGTAATGACCCATTAATAGATGAAAGGGCAAAGCAAGGCCTTTTGGTGTAGGAGATTTCTAAGAAATCTAACCTAAGATTTCTTCCATCATACTGTGAACACTATTCTCTATTCTGTCCTTGTCCTATTGAAACAGTAGCCTTAATGGTATGGAAATTCTTGGAATGACATCTCAAAAACAAAAACCAATTTGGATGAAAGAATACAAAAAAGGTCCAGATGGCTTTGCTGTGCTCACCATTGTAAATGAGGACGGCGGTCCACAGCAGCCAGAGTGCATCTGTTCTCCATTTTATTCAATTACTTAATTAGGGTAATGTTCTCTCTTTCATTGTCACTGTTTTAATAAAACAGAAAAATCAAAGTTAAGTTGCTATTTGGTATTCTCTGATAAGTAGAGTTTTAAGTGTACAAAAGTATTATCTAATATTTCAGTAAGTCCCAAATACATGTCTGTGTCTCTCTTCCCATGAACTTAATTCCCCATCAGTGCATAAAATCTCTCTTCGAGCAGAGGAAAGTTTGGGTCCAGTCAGACTTCTGTTATCCCCTCCATCAGATCTATCACTGTGTTGTTGGGGGAGAAAGTTGGCAGCAAGGAACACCATGATTAATCACATTGTTGTTTCTTTACCTCAGATAAATCTATCTCACGTCCTTTGTACTAAGTTGTCCACTCAGTAAACTAGGTTATAAATTAACAAGCCTCAGAATGGAAATCCCCTGGTAATATGACAGATATCTAGAAAAACATTTTCTACTTCTTTGGAGTTACGGCACTTTTCAGAAACCATTCTGCCTCTCCACTTTTAAATGTACATATAAGGTTCTAATGAAAAAGGGTTTATCCCCTTAAAAATTAAAAGTGATGTTTTGGCAGAGAAGGAAGCCTGATAAAATGGCAGGAAAAAAAAATGTCCTCTGAATGGGAAAAAAAAATAGTTGCTACATCTTCTAACTACCATCGATGGACTATGAACATGGGATCTTGTAGACCTGCAAATTCACACAGCTGAAAGAGACCCAAAGTCCACTGTGTCCACATTAAAACTTCCTGGGATGCATTTTAAGAATATTGAGCCCTAAACCCCACCCCATAGAATTAAATCCAAACCTTTTAGGAAAGAACTACAGATCAGTATTCTTTAAGCGCCCCCTGGAGATTCTAATGTGCAGCCAGGGCTGAAAACCGCTTGCCTTTCAACAAATGAAGCAAGAGGGGAATCGGGGAATTCAAATCACTGGGCTGAAAAAGACCATAATAGGGGATGAGGAGGGCATATGTGGGCATCTGAAATCTGTCCCTCTCTGAGCTGAATGTTAGCTTCATACTTTAGAAAGGAAGGAAGACTAGACATTCAAAAAGAAAGAAAAGACCACTTGAGTGTTATTTAGAAGAGCACAGAAGGCAACTTAAAACCTCTGTCTATGAGTTGGGAGCTGTTGATGAGAAAGTTGCTCTCAGGGTCAAAGTAACACAACCAAAGTACCAAAGGTGGATGTGTCCTTGAAGGAATAAACAGTTGTAATTTATAAAAGTCAAAGCAAAACAAATCAAAAACACTGTTTTACCTAGGCTATATTAATTCTTAACTGTTTCTCTGATGTGTATATTTATTTCATATTATAATCATTTGAAATTAATAAGTAGTTCATTCTATGATTTGAAGAGAATATTTGTTTTGGTGGAAAAAGCATGGGTGGGTACCCGAGAAGCTTGCAGAATGGTGACGGTCAGGGAGGAAGCAACATTAAGAATTCTACTTTTTTTCTTTTACTGAATAGAAGAGGAAAGAGGCATAGTATCACGTTTAAAAGTTCGTTCTGTGCCCCTTAGCACACATTTCAGAAATTGTATCTTTCTCCTAGATCAACTGCCAATCCTTTAAGTGCCTTGGTAAAAATTTAGTTTTGCTACCACCATACTACTCCCTAGAGGCTTTAAGAACCTGAGTAAAAAGAGGCTAAGGAAAACCATGATCCAAAGCAGCCTAGAACTCAGGCCCTCATTCTTAGGCTCCCTTCTGAGCTTCTGACCTAGAGCAGCCACCACCTGCACACCTCTACCTACTGGCCTCCTACGGACCCTACAGCAGGGAGCTCTGTCATATCCAGGAGGCCTGTGTGGGGCCAGCTGCAATCTGTGTTTGAATTTGACCACTTTGTCTTCTACATTGGTTTATCTGCTGTTTGCACAAAATGCAGTTCAGATTTCTTTGACTTTAGTAAATAACTGATTTGGGGCTTCGTCTTAGAACTAATGATGTTAGCCAGAGTTCCCAAAGAAAGTGTCTTTTATAATTCACAGCAAACTTCATGTGAATTTAGCCCAGATATAAAGGTTATAAATCCCAGACTGATCTGAGGAGGACAACATCACTCATGCTTCTATCTGATACTTGACAAAAACAGATTTTCTATTGAGGTAGCAATGTATCCACTGTAACAGAAAAGATTCTTTTGTTTTGAGCATGACAAACTATGCTGATACCCTTTCTCCTTGGTGACTCCTATAAGAAAGTTTCAGCTGTCCTGACCAGACCAGGGTCTATTATGGCCAATGTCCCATCTAGTTAGAACTTCCCAACCCACAACCTTTGGCTCAGAGAAGTAAAGCTAGACTAGGTCTTGTGAGGAGCTGGTGACACTGACACATCACTGGCTCCTTGACCAGAAGCTGGATACCCATGGATGGACAGCGAATCATGAAAGGACCTGTCATTAAAGACACTGCCCAGTAGAGGTGATAGATATTGATCAAGCAGAGTAGCAACCCACTGCCTTTGGACTAGAAATACCAGAGAGGATTGGCTAGATCGAACCAAGTTGAGAGTGGAGCAATCTCATGCAAAGAAGCTAAGACCCTATAAAAAAGACATCATGCGGGGAACCTGGGTGGTTCAGTTGGTTAGTTGTCTGACTTCGGTTCAGGTCATGATCTCACAGTCCTTGAGTTCCAGCCCTGTGTCAGTCTCTGTGCTAACAGCTCAGAGCCTGGAGCCTGCTTATGATTCTGTGTCACCCTCTCTCTCTCTCTGTCCCTCCCCCGCTTGTGCTCTGTCTCTCTTTCTCTCTCTAAAAAATAAACATTTTTAAAAAAAGACATTATGTGGGCCCCAAGGCCGTCCTGGACCCTGAATAGCTTCCCAATCCCAGAACCCAGAGATTACAAGAAAATTTCCATTCCTTGCAATTATAGGTCTCATACAATGGAGTGAATGCTGTACATTGAACTCAGTTCAAATTCTACTTCTGCTACTTACCAGGTAAGAGTCCTCAGTAAACTTGTTTAGCTTTCTTAAATTTGATTCTCTAATTTGTTAAAGAGAAAGCATACCAGTTACCTGGTCGCAATGTTAAAAAGTTAATATAAAAAAATTTTGTATGAAACTTAGAACAACATCTTGTACATGAGCAGTCAATAATGTTAGATATTGTTTTTATTATGATGATTAAATAAGATAATTAAGGAATAGGGGCACCTGGGTGGCTCAGTCAGTTGAGTGTCAGACTTCAGCTCAGGCCATGATCTCACAGTTCATGAGTTCGAGCCCCACATCAGGCTTGCCGCTGTCAGCATGGAGCTCTGCTTCAGGTCCTCTGTCCCTCTTTTACTCTGCCCCTTCCCCATTCATTTTCTGTCTCAAAAATACATTAACATTTAAACAAAAAGCTAATTAAGGAACGGTTTCAGGCATAAAATAACCCTAATAAATGGTAACTATCAGAACAGTCTCTACAAGTAGAAGATAGGCTCTAAAGCAACATTTCTATCGTTAGCAGAGTGCTGTTACCCATGTTTTCTCCTTACTAAGTGAAAACAAGGGAGGAGGCTTGCTGAGAAACCCACAGTGTTCTGCAGGCAGGCATGGTGAGAAGGCCCCTCCCGGGACAGAGGCCAGTTTTATCCACTCACAGAGAATTCCCATTGTGCCACTACCACTCCTTTTCCCTAGAAGGGTAAGTGTTACTAATATGAAACAATTTAAGTCAAATCTAATTAAAATAAAAATATCCATTTCAGCAGACTCCCAGCGGGCTTAGCTACAGAAGACTAACAAATTTGGAAGGAGGTACTAGAGAAAGAGTGTCCTGAAAATCTGGCCTCTTGCTCTGAGTCTATTATGCAAGGAAGAAGGAGGACCCTTACATGGAACGTAAGAGTCAGCTCCCCAAGTTCTGACAATGGCCCCCCAGCCTGCCCAGCCACAGCCTACTGTGAGCGTGGTTGAGGTAGGTGCCTGAGTAAGCTAAGACACAGGACAGAGGAGTCTATGGTGTCTTCTCACTGAGGGCTTCTGCTATATTCTAGAGATGCTGTTGGAGCTCAGAGGACAAGGGGCTAATGGATCAGGAATATTTGCCAAGGGATGAAAAATAGGAGCTGAGGGTTGGATGAGAAGTGTAGATGGAGAAAAGTCAACATTTAAAAAAAAAAGTTTTTTATTATTTTTTATTTTAGAGAAAGAGAGAGCACGAGCAGGGGAGAGAGGTAAAGGGAGAGGGAGAGAATCTTAAGCAGCCTCTATGCTCAGTGCGGAGCCTGATATGGGGCTTGATCTCATGACCAGGGGATCATGACCTGAGCCGAAATCAAGAGTCAGATACTCAACTGACTGAGGCACCCAGCTGGCCCCAAAATTCAGTATTTTTAATGTTTATGTAAATATAAATAGTAAACATTAATAGACTTGATGTGTTTATTAAATCTGTTGACTCTTCCATACTTAAGGCAAGTGGTTTCTGTAAGCTCACCTGTCTGAACCCTGCTAAGACTGGGGTTATTTTTTAATCATTCAAATAAAAAAAGAAAATGGAGACCCAGTGCCAGACCCTCTATAAAGTGCATTGAAATATGTTACCCCTCTAGAGCCTTTACCACTAGAGCAAGCAGGAGATGTGAGTTGTTCATGATTTAACAGAGTCTGTTTTTGCACAATTGGTTTGGTTTCACACTTTGAGCAATTTTTAAGAATAGCGACTACAAACTAATTTGACAATAAACTATTTGTAAAAAAAAAAAAAAAAAAAGAATAGCGACTACTATTAACCAAATTGAACCTTTTTCTCTGTTGTCCCCATGTCTTAGAAATGAGAGACATCAGAGCAGTACTTTAAAAACTATTTTCCACAACAAAATGGTTCCAAGAAATATTAATGCATATTATAAGAAAAAAGGATGATTTCTGTTAAATAAGTTTAGAACCTCACAATGTACATAAAGATATCAAAGGCTTTAGAAGTCCTATGGTAAAACACACAGACACAGACACAAACAAACAAACAAACAAAATGAAGCTTGGCTTAACTCAGCATTCCCCAAGCTTACTTGATGAAAGTATCCTGTTTTCATGGAGTACATCTTTAGGGACTACAGAACAGGATTCCCATCGCATTAGTTTAAGAAACACTGCCTTCAAGTGTGTCATTATTAAAGTATCTGGCCCTACAACTTAACAAACAAACAAACAAGCAAACAGCTTCTATAACGTCCCTGACCAAAGGATATTCAATTGAGACTCTGCTTAAACCGTGTCCCATAACTAGAAAGACATCCAGTTTTAAGTCTAGAGACTGACTAGTAACAAGTGAATGGAAACTGGAGTTGGAAGAGCTGGGCTCTGAAATCCTACTGGCCATAAGTTTTTGTCCTCTGAGTCCTGGAGTAAGTACTGAGTCCTTCTGTATAAAACGGCCATGGTGACACTAACCTCATAAAGTTTTATAGCTCATTGTCTCTGTTGATATTCCACTGAGCCAAGATTTGCTTCCTATCTCTTTATTTCTGTTACTGTGTCTTCTGGAGACAAACAGAATTGGATGAAAATTGTCCCACTATGGGGCGCCTGGGTGGCTTAGTCGGTTGAGCGTCCGACTTTCGCTTAGGTCATGATCTCGCGGCTCGTGGGTTCGAGCCCCGCGTCGGGCTCTGTGCTGACTGCCAGCTCAGAGCCTGGAGCCTGTTTCAGTCTGTGACTCCCTCTCTCTCTGACCCTCCCCTGCTCATGCTGTCTCTCTCTCTCCTAGAAATAAATAAAAAACATTAAAAAAAAAATTTAAAAAAAAAAAAAAAAAAAAAATAAAATTGTCCCACTTTCACCTAACATCCTCTCAGATCATAATTACACTGAACTTCTGAAAATTCCCTTTTCTGGGATTTGCTCAGCTCCTTAACTACAGCTGTAAAGTGAGAAAAAATGAAATTGACTTTTTGCAAAATCATGGGATTTTTTTCTCTACAGACACAATTGCTAATTGTGATCAAAGAATATAAAAGGATATTCCTAATATTTTTTATCAAACATGGAACCTAATATTTCAGGTATGATCTCACCTCAGCAGAAAAGCATTCCCACCATGTAGCCGTTAGTCAAGCTAAGTTTGGGTTCTTGTATTTACAACTATGGGCTATTTAAGGCTCAACTGATCTTCCGTTCGATTAAAAGCAAGATCTTTTTGCTAGAAATGTTACCAAGCTGTGTCTCTCTAATTTGTGTAATTGACTATTTAAACCTAAAGAAGGGGAGCCTGGGTGGCTCAGTCAGTTAAGTGTCCACCTCTTGATTTCAGCTCAGGTCATGATTTCACAGTTATGAGATTGAGCCCCACAGCAGCCTCTGTGCTATCAAATTTTCTCTCTCTCCCTCATTCTCTGCCCCTCTTCTGCTTGTGCTCTCGATCTCTGAAAATAAATAAATAAACATTTAAGACTCTAGAGAAAAGAAAATATTAACAAGATTATAAGAGAAAATACATTTATAATATTATACTATATTTACTGAAAGTGTTGTACTATATTTATTGGGAAAAAAATCTATGTATAAGTGAACCTGCAAGGGGATCCTGGGTGGCTCAATCAGTCAAACATCCAACTCTTGATTTCAGCTCAGGTTGTGATCTCATTCGTGAGACTGAGCCCTATGTTGGGCTCTGTGCTGACAGCATGGAGCCTGCTTGGGATTCTCTCTCTCTCTCTCTCTCTCTCTCCCCCCCCTCAAAATAAATAAACATGTGAACACAAAAAAGCAAAATAAAATAACCTAAAAGCAGTACTTTATACCATACTTTTTAAGGGTCAAACTTGCTGATTTCAACCCAGTGTTCTGGCCTCTTGTGTTGCTCTTTGATTCTAATGTGAAAGCTCTGAGTCATCTGATGAGCTCCTGTCTCTCTTATACAGCTCCATCTAAGTCTTGGCTGAAAGTATTGAGCAGAGGCTCATCAGCAAAGACAGTTCTTCAGCAACAGCAGTGTCCTCAACTCTCAAACCAGATTATAGCAAGGAAGTTAAGGTGTTTGTCACACACATTGAGAAAGGAAATTGCTCACTACTGCCAATATTCCACTCTTCCTGAAAATAAATAGAAATGGCCTTTCAAATGCTGGCAAAATGAATTTGAAGATATCTTTAAAAATTCTTCCTTCAATAATAAGATGGCAAAAGGAATTCCTGAGAAACTGCTTGTTTATATGTCTATGAACTTTTGCTGTGAATGTGAAGCAGAACTAACAGTTGTCTGCACAGTCTCCTCTGAATGGAAGCAAAAGACTTTTATGCCCACAAATATTACGTTTGTGTATTCACTCATTCATTCAATCAATAAGTCATCAAGCATATATTAAGGATTGCTGCATTCAGGGAAATAGTGAGCTCTGTACATTTACAGATAAAGGAAGCATATCCTTACCCTTGAAAGATGAATCACATAAAGGGGGTGATACAAACTCAAATGACGAAAGAAAACGTTAGAGCTTTACCACCTAATTCAGAGTTTAGCAAGGTGACATGAAACTAGGATACAATAATACCTAGTAGTTTATCTACATCCATATAGCTAAATATATTTATACATCTACAACTATATTTATATTCCAAAACAACCACAGGAAAAGGTTATGGAAGTTCTAATTTAAAATCTCAATGGAGAGGCAGCTGGGTGATTCAGTCAGTTAAGCATTGACTCTTGATTTATTCTCAGGTTATGATTTCACCATTCATGGGATTGAGACCTATGTCAGGTTCTGCACTGACAGCATAGAGGCTCCTTGGGATTCTCTCTCTCTCTCTCTCTCTCTCTCTCTCACTGCCCCTTCTCCATCATACCCTCACTTTCTCTCTATCTCAATATAAATAAACTTAAAAAAATAAAATAAAATCTCAACAGACAGTAAAATATCTCTCTGAACAAACAATAACACTGTGATATATTTTATACAATAAAACTATAAATGTTTATCTGCACAAGTCACACAGCTTGAAAGTAGTAGAAAAAGATTCAGGGATAGGTCATCCACCTCCTGAGACTGCGCTAAAGCCTAACTTTATCACTTTCCCCTACTAGAACGGCAAACATCAAAACACGTATTCTCAGTGGTGTAGAGGATACAAGAAAACTCTCAAGAACTGAAAGTGTGAACACAGATCTCATGGTTTTGTAAGGCAACTCTCCATGTGTATTAAAATGCATTAAAATGTGCATATCCAACCTATAAATTCAAAACTATGCAAAGTAATTTGTGTCATGATGCTTACTGTAGAGTTGTTTATAGTGGAAGATTGGCTAAATAAATTTTGGTGTACCCACATAATGGAATACTATGCAGTCATTTAAAATGACAAGAAAAAGTCAAAGCTCCAGGGACAGAAGACTGACTGGTGTTGCGTGAATGTTGGGGGTGGGGGGAGTGGGCACTGAGAGTAAACAGGTGTAAGGGAAGTGTTGGGGTGACGGAAATGTCCTACAGCTGAATTGTAGTGATGCGTGTGCAACTGAAAAAAATGCACTAACAACTCATTAAACTGTACACAGAATCTGTAAAATTAGATAGTAATTACCAACAGATGTTCTCTCTAGGGATAGAGATTACAAGGGACTTTCACAATAAATATTCTGTATTATTTATATATTGCAAAATGTTGTAATTATGAACTACATTTGTAACCAGAGAAAGTTCCTAAACAATACCATACAAAAATCCACTTTCCCAATAAAAAGATAAAGATGACTATTAATTTCGCTATTTTCCAATGAATGAAGCACAAGTACTAAAAAATAAGATATAGCTACCATTATTCGTGATGATTTGATTATCTGAGAAACCAAAGAGAATCAACTAAAAGTCTATAAAATTTTAGTGATGTTAGTTACCTGGGTAGGTATGAAATAAATATTCAGAAATCAGTATTTTCCTATCTATTTACAATAATCAAAGAGAAAATATAACAAGAATAGAAACTAGAGAAGAAACAAAAGTTTACAACCTATGTAAAGGAAATCCTAGACTTCCCACAGGGTAATAAAAGAAATATAGAATAAATGCTATTTTTCTAAACATGATTACAGATTTTAATTTTTTTAATTTTTTAATTTTTTAAGTTTATTTATTTTCTTTGGGGGGGCAGGGTAGTGAAAATGAGAGAGACAGAGAGAGAAAGAATCTCAAGTAGGCCCCGCATTGTCAGCACAGAACCTAACATGGGGCTCAGATCCACGAACCATAAGATCATGACCTGAGCCAAAATCAAAAGTGGGACACTTAACAGACTGAGCTAGCCAGGCACCCTGATGACAGTTTATTAAAGAGGTCAATTATGCCCAAATAAATCCATAAATGTAATGTAATTTCATTAAAATGTATGTGTTTAGTTTTGTACATTTAAAAACAACATAAATAGTAACTGCATAAGAATAAAAGTCTTTTCTAAAATCATAACAATTAGAGGATAATCATGCATTAAGTATTAAAATTCACTATAGACCCATAAATATAAAGAGAGACATTGACATTCATATATATTTGACAGATCAGAGAAGCAAACTATCATCCCTCAAATATATAGAATAATAAATCCTATGATAAGATGTTACTTCAAATTAGAAGGAAAAGGAAGAACTATTCAGTAAGCACTATGGGAGTCACCTAACAAGTTTAAAAACTTAAGTTAGACTTTCATCTCATTTTACAGTGTGAAACAAATATGATGTATATTTAAAGCTAGAGTCGAAGATTCTAAAGACAATATCTTTGTTTTTTTTTTTTTTTAAATGCAAATCTAGTGACAACACTCCTGTGAACACTGTTTTCTAATGTTACGGAGACCAAACATGAATATGAAGATCAAAAAGACAATAAAAGTAGAAGCATCCAGATCTAGGGGGAAACAATTTCAACTGTCTGCAACAGTGTGGAGTATTAGAATTAACTGTATTTTTAAATCAGACAGATTTCTATTGAAATCCTACTTCTACCACTTTACCAGCCAATTGTTCAATCTCTCTCCTTGCCTTAGTTTCCTTTTTATGTAAATTAAAATTGAAGAATGCATATATTTGACCCTTAAACAACACCGGGGTTAAGGGTGTTGACCCCCAAAGAAGTAGAAGATCCATATGTAACTTTTGACTTTCTAAAAATTTAACTACTAATAGCCTATTGTTGACCACAAGCCTTACCAACAACATAAACAGTCAATTAACATATATTTTGCAGTTATATGTATTATACACAGTATTCTTACCATAAAGTAATCTAGAGAAAGAAAATAATAACAAAATCATAAGAGAAAATACATTTGGAGTATTATACTTATTTATTGAAAGTGTTGTACTGTATTTATTTTTTAAAAATATGTGCATAAGTGGACTCAAATGGGGCACCTGGGTGGCTCAATCAGTTAAGCATCCAATGCTTGATTTCAGCTCAGGTTGTGATCTTATGATTCATGAGATTGAGCCCTGCACTAGGCTCTGTGCTGACAGCATGGAGCCTGCTTGGGATTCTCTCTCTTCCTGTCTCTGCCCCTCCCTCTCTCTCTCAAAATAAATAAATAAACATTAAAAAATTAAAATAAAAATGAGCAGACTTGCTCAGTTTAAACCTGTTTTGTTCAGGGTGAACTGTAATATGTATTAGATATGAGAATTAAATGAAATAATCTATGCAAAGCACTTTGCTGGCACTTAGGTATTAAGTGAAAATGCTCCCTATCCATCTGTATTAGTCAACTTGAGCTACCATAACAAAATACCATGAACTGGTGACTTAAACAACCAAAATTTATTTCTCACAGTTCTGGAAGCTGGAAAGTCCAAGATCAAGATGCCAGCCCATTTGGTTCCTGGTGAAGGTTGTCATCCTGACTTGCAGTCAGCCATTTTCTTGTTGTCTTCATTTGGTAAAGAGAGAGAACAAGCTTTCTGGTATCTCTTCTTATACACACACTAACCCCATCATGGGGACCCTACCCACATGATTTCATCTAATTCGGCTTACTTCCAAAGACCTTATGTCCAAATACCATCACATTGGGGATCAAGACTTAAACATGTGGATTTGGTGGTAGTAGGGTCAGGGACACAGATATTATATCTGTAATACTTGCAACCCCCCTTTTCTCCAAATACTTGGGGGACAAGAAATGATAATTACTAGGCTGCTTAGCTATGATTTTTACTGTTTCCTTAATACTTTAGATAGATAAGAACTTTCATCAAAACATTCAGAGAATTTTATTAAATTCAGAGAATTTTATTAAATAGTGGGTACTGGTAATAACTACCTACTATTTTCCAGATAACATCTAAGTACTGCAGTTATAAATGTTATAAAGATTAATAAATTGTACATGGTTCAAGCTTTCAGAGAGGTTCACAATCTATCTACCGACAAACAATATTTTGTTTCTTCCTTACAAACCACTATCCTCCCCCATGGCAGTCTTAATATTAAGAGTTTTCATATTTCTTTGGCCATTTTATTTTTGAAAAAACAATTCAGGTAAGCAGGAAGCCATTGTTATATCCATTGAATATATGAAGGAAATAAGTGCTTAGAATTTAAGGACAAGAAATAATACTTATATATGCTTAGCACTAGAGAGAGAGATGAAATGAAGGAGTCTGGGTGTCTAAATGTCTTTGCTTTCTTACCAGACTGTATTCCTTAAGGGAGCAGGCCTCTTTGCACTCTTCACAAAATTTAAACCAAGTATCTTTTCTAAAATTTTTACTAACATAATGTCTCCATTTGATCCTTACAACACCTTCATGAGCAAGAAGTAACTCTCTTCCTTAGTATCTTCATAAAACAGAAGTGAGAAAGGGTCATAGTATCAATCTTTTTTTAATTTATTTTTTTTAATGTTTTTATTTATTTCTGAGAGAGAGAGAGAGAGAGAACATGAGCAGGGGAGGGTCAGAGAGAGAGGGAGACACAGAATCTGAAACAGGCTCTAGGATCTGAACTGGCAGTCAGCACAGAGCCCAACGTGGGGCTCGAACCCACAAACCGTGAGATCATGACCTGAGCCGAAGTCAGACGCCACCCAGACTCCCCCATAGTATCAATCTTAATAGGACTTAACTTGAAAAACAGTATTTGATAAGTATCCAACCGTGCCACAGGCCAGTCCTTTCAAAGGAAGATTTCCATTCATGTTGTTTATGATGCAACATGCAAGAAATAGGAAAATTCCAGGCTATAATTACTCAAGTAATTATCACTGATTGTTTCAGAGAAAGAAACTCAAGTTCAAACCATCAAGTGCTATATAAAAGGTGTCACACTGCTGGAGTTTTATATATTTATTTAGTGTTCCTTTTATTTTTCATAAAATTGACTCTAACTTATGGAAAAACATTTAAACACTTAGAAAAAAATATAAATTGATAAAAGCAAGTCCTCTTCTTTCCTCAACTTTGCCCCAAGTCCCACTTGTACTACCCAGAGGTGAGCACTCTTGCTTGGCCCTTGGGGACAATTAGCTACCTAATATTAGTGTATATAAATACCTTTTAAAAAATATATAAATGGTGGGGGGCGGCCTGGGTGACTCAATCAGTTTAGCGTCCAACTCTGGATCTCAGCTCATCTCTTGATCTCAGGATCATGAATTCAATCCCCACATCAGGCTCTGTGCTGGATGTGAAGCCTGTATATACATACAGTATATTTAACTATATATTTAAGTATATATACATGGGATTATCTTATATTTTATATCCTGCATGTATCAGTAACAATATACTTTGGAGAGCTTTCAAGAACAGCATAGGAAGCTCTGTATCATTCTACTGAATGAAAGCTCATTTCATAAGAGTCAAAAATGGGATTCATTTTTCCTGACTCTTGGTAGCCACTGTCCTTTGTACAATTCCAAATAACTTTCTTCCTTAATGAGTTCAAAAACTGAAGTGATAAAAGATCATATTATCAACTTTAATAAGACTTAACTTTAAGAACAGTACTTTATCAGTATCCACTATGCCATGGACCACTCCTTTTCAAAGGAAAGGCTTTCATTCATGTTGTTTATGATGCAGCACACAAAACATAGGATAACTTCAGGCAGCATCTTCTTTCTTACAAACACACAGCATGAATCAAAAGACCCAACCTGGTTACTGGTTGTTTCAATGCAACACAAGCTTCAAGTAACTTTTCCTCAGACCTTGCAGCTCAAGAACCCTCTAGTTCACAGTAACAAAAATAAAAAGAACAAGAAAAATAATTAAGTTTTCTACTCACCTGAGATAGAAAGATCAGACAATCTGATAGTTATAATTATGAACTGTTATTTTGACAAACACAGACTTTAAAAGACAAATTTTCAACATTCAAGTGTAGCCAAAGATAATAGAACTAGTATCTTTTTTCTAAACTTGATGAGGACCTTAAAACACTGCCTTATTCAATACAAAGAGTGGAGTTCCAGTTACATTGAGACTAACAAAGACAAAACTCCAGAAAGCTCAGAAACATGCAATTCAGTAGGTTTTCTAGAAAATAAACCTCATTTAGGTAAAAAGATTAAAACTCCTGTTCAGCAAACATTGGCTTTTCGTGAAGTACAAAATCCTATGTAATCATTTCCCCTAATCAAAGCATTTGCCCTAGGTGTCTTATTGCTCTGTAATCAATGATAATGGATGGATTCTGTAAATTAGAGTATTTATAAACCTTTGCAAAGGAGGAAAGCTGAACCGTCCTTTGCAGCCTCAGAGGAGGGCAAAAATGGAAAAGATGCCCATCTTCCTGCCTCTGGACTTAAAGGCCAACAAAGCTCATTAGCTATTTATCTACCTGTGCAGAGCCACATTCATCATGAGATGCCATTCTTCAATCCTCAACCAAAGGGAGACATGCTAGGAAAGAAAAATTAGTCAAGAAAGCCAGACATTCAAACTTGAAAAAGCAATATAGCTAAAAGGAAAAAAAAATTACTGGTTTAATTCATTTAGGTGTCACATTTGTTATTAATTGCCTTTGCTGTACCAAGCACTGCTTGTACTAAAAATCTGGGTATAATAAAACCCTATCTCCACACTCAAAGAAATCCCAGGTTAGGGTAGGAGACATAGATGTAAACAATTAATCATTCAGTGTTATAAATGCCATGATGAAAATAAGCTATGGCATTTTTCACGGCCATTCCGTTCCATATGGGAACACAGAAGAGGGACCCCCTGAACCCAAATGGCACATAGAATAAGTGCACAGAGAAATTATTTTTAAAGCCTTACTGAGAAACTGATCACAGTAGTTGGCTTAGGTGGGAAAATATGTGACTAAAACACAGAACTAGAGAGAGACTTACTTTCATTGTATATATGCATTTTGCAACCTTTGAAATGGGCACCCTTTCAAATTTTCACTAATTAATTAATTAATTAATTAAAAATAAAATGGTGACTAAAAGTAATTAAAGGAATTAATCCTTACCCAGCATAAAAAACAATAACTGTCTAATATCTGCTAATTCATAGTCAAGAAAAATAGGACTCCATTAGTACCCATGAATAAATAATAACACATCTGAATTTTTATAAGCCTGTTTGAAATTCAAAAATTTCCATTTGATAACAAGGTCCCAGGTTTTCATGCAATCACATCATGGACATAACAAAATATGATGCTGGTCAAAGTGCAAATTGCGATAACCCCTTGATAGAACATTGTGACTTTATCTAGTAAAGTTGACGATAAGCGTAGATACTAAGTAGGTACTCCAGACAGCTCTCCATTTTTAATGTGTGTGAGAATCATCCAGAAACCTTGTTAAATCCCAGCCTGCCAGCCCCCACCTCCAGAGTTTCTGATTTAGTAGGTCTGGCAGGTGACCTGAGAATTTGCGTTTCTAATGAATTCCCAAGGATCCTGAGCTGTGGATACAAAGGGCACACTTTGAGAAGGATCGCTTTAAAGAAAAGCATGTACATGTGCACCAGGAGACATGAACAAGGAAGTCCACAGCAGCACCTTTCATAACACACCAAATTGGAGCCAACCCAAATCGCTATCAAAAGAAGAATATTTAAACTGTGGTGAAATCATACAATGGATTGCGATACAGCAATAAAAATAAACTACTGCAATAAGCTGTCTGCAGTAATATGTATGACTCTCAAAAACATATGGAGTCAAAAGAGGCAACACAAAAATCATACTGAGTATGATTTCAAGAGTATAATGTCCCAAAATAGGAAAAGTGAAACTATGTCATTTACCGATGCAAACATAGACATAATTATAATACAAAGCTAGTAAATGGTTATCACATAAAGCAGAATACTTGCTACCATGAGGGTGGAGTGTGGGGTTGTGCTGTGGGGGGTCACATGGAGGGTGTCTGGGGTACTAGCAATGCGCTATTTCTTGATGCAGCTGGTTAATTATCACAGTATTGGCTCTATAATTATTGTTAAATTGTACACATGTTTTAATGCACCTTTCCTTATGAATGTGATACTTAACAATAAAAGAAGGGGGAAATGTATTTGAAGGGAAGAGATCATTTAAAAAAACGGGTGAGGCAGGAAAAGTTTCCTGGAGATGCTGAGACATCAGGAAATAACATTTAAATGTGTTGGAATAAAAAGAATTACTAGATTTGAATTTTTGAAAATAGATTTGTTAAAGTCAGGAATTTTTTAGGTATATTATTCTGTGGGCAAAGCAGATCTTAAAATCACCAATTTTATAAAATTCAATAAAATGCTCTCTAATAACTTCATCTCCTTGCCAATTCAATAAAAACAGATTTGTAAAATACTTTAGTTTATTACTTCTTTGGGAATAAACAAAAATTTAATTGATTGTTGTTAAATATGCTTTAAATCCAGATCAGGCTATTTCCTGTGTTGGATAGGCTGTAGGTACCAAACTGCAAATGGAAAAATCATTTCTGGGACTGAGTCTTTTCAAGTAAATAGTTACCCATCAACAAACACTTTGTGACCCTGCACATTTTCCTCTCTTCTTCCCTTGAAATTAGACAAAAATTCTTTTCCTTCTCAACACAGAATCCTCACTTTAATCCATAAGGGATAAATGGTTTTTCAATATATCTGCCTCTTTATCAAAATTTTTATGTGATCAGAGCACATCTGTTACATTTCTCAGTTTGCTGAATCATTCCTATTTGTTTTTTAGGAGCATCATCCTGGTGTAGAGATTACCTTTCCTTTTGACTCCTGTATCTTTAGAATGATACTTTGATTATTTCCAAAGTTAATAATTAC
This sequence comes from Hyaena hyaena, assembly GCF_003009895.1. Taxonomy (NCBI): domain Eukaryota; kingdom Metazoa; phylum Chordata; class Mammalia; order Carnivora; family Hyaenidae; genus Hyaena; species Hyaena hyaena. The sequence goes on along the minus strand of NW_024082341.1, from coordinate 70,636 downwards.
CTCATTATTCTAAATACTGAGCCATATAATTCTCCCTGTACCCTTCTCTAGTCTCCAATCTCTCTAGACTCAAGAAAATCATAGTTTGACCAGGAAGTTATTGGTCTCCCAAAATTCAGAGACTGTTACATTTTTCATCCAAAAGTGAGTTCCCACAAACCCACTATCAAGTCCCTTATTTGGGGCACAAGAGGAAGGATGATGGTCATTCATACACACGAATGAATATAGAAAGGTACATAGAAATATATTCAGGAAAATAATAATTCTAGGCAGTCAATTCCAGAATACCATGATACCCTATAACTTTGTCTCCCACCACCTCTCATGTTTCAGTTTCTTCCTTTACTCTGAATCCTTCTCCCCAAGAACAACAAAAATGTTACCTAAAATTTTTACCTCTTCTCCACCATAACACTTCCCTTACACTAGTCTACATCCAATGTTACTAACTTTCCCAAGAAACCTCCCCTCTCCAGGCATAATTGTGTCTCCCTCTCTGTCTCCATGGCACCCCATACTAGTCTCTTTTGCAATCTTTTCTCAACATAGTGCAATTATTTACATATGTGTCTGTGGCTCCTGCTGCTCTTTGAGGAAGTGACCATGTTATATTCATCTCTGAATCTACACCTACTACAGTAACTGATACTCAGTAAACATACTATTGAAACTGAACTCTGTCCTCAACTTTTGCACCATCTTAAAATAATCTCCCGACAAAAGTAAAAGCTGATAGCAGACCTATAGATACATGGTACTTTGTTAGAAATCTAAGGGAAGGCCCTTATGGAGGCTTACAATCAAAACTGGCATTAAATAAAATACAATGTAAGGGATAAAAAGTGTTACAAATGGTGAAATAGAGTAATAAGCAAAATATATGAGAATGCACAAGAGAAAAATCTTTCCAATTGATGAACAGAGGAGAATGGGGAAGGACGTCTCCAGGCAGAATGTAAAGCTCCATAAATGGCACTCCGCCTTTCAATCCCAGTTATCTAGATTTGAATTGCTTAGAATTATTTTTTATTACCCACCTCATCTCAGTCCATTGGAAACTCCCAAACACTCCATTTTTTATTATGGCCCCTAAATCCATCGTCTCCTTTGCTATTGCACTCCCACTGCCTCATCCATTACTTTTGACATGAAATGAGCAGCCGTAATAACCTTTTAGCTAATCTCTTTCTTCTTTCTTTACTCCATCAATACATCTTGCACACTCTTTCAGGATTAATCTCAATGTGAAATATTCTATCACTTCTCCACACAAAAGCCTTTAATGACTCACATCAACTACCAAATTAATTTCCAGTGCCTCAGATCCAAGGCACAGAACAGTGTAATTAAAACCAACCATTTTAGCCTTATTTCCAACCATCTCCCTACTTTGACCCCAAGTTTTGGCCAAAAGGCCATTCCACATCATTCCCCAACAAGTTCTGCATCTTTCTCCCTCATACTTCATGTCTTTTCCTCTATATGGTGTGGTTTCCCTGCCTTTCTCCACCAGTTAAAACCCTGGCCAACTTACAGAAATGGCTCAAATGGCGCCGGTGTCATGTGCTTGATAAAGCCTCCTCGTTGCCTACGTTTCCTGCGAAGCAACATGATCTGTCCCACCCCGAATGTCTACGGCATCGTTCTTTGAATTGTGTAGTGTTTTCACTGTCCCTTTGAATGAGACTCCTAGAATTAGGTAAGGCCTCCCACATCTTACAAAATATACCTCTTCCTCAACCCTACCTGTCTATTATGCCAGAAATTGATTTAACAAAGAACAAAATTCTTATCTGAGAACAAAACAACACCTCATTTCTCCACTAAGAACCCTTGAATTACCTGGCATAGGGACCGGCCTTAAGAGTTTTCCGTACAATATATGAAATGGATATTAACTCAGAAACACACCTTCATGGCCAGATAAAAACATGCCAAACATGAACCATTCACATTATTGTTTTAGAGAAGAAATGTAAGTATCCCTAGGAGTACGGGACTTGGTGTTACCCACCTTTCTTCCTCACAGTGCCTTATGCCAAGTTGGCTGTGGAAAGCACCTGCTTAGAGAAAGTACATAGACTAAAAGTAAGTCTTAAAGATAAATTACGTTGGCAGGTAAGAACTCTCTCTAACTCCTGGAATGCTCTAAAAATCAGAGTCCAGCCAAGATGAAATGCTAAGCTGACACCAGCAGCTAAGTGCAGGATGCTGAGTGGGAAACATGGAGACTAAGGACTCTGGGCCTTGGCAGTTCTGCTGCTGAGAACTCTAGATGGCTCTGTTATTGTCAAAGATGGCTCTGTCATTGTCAGAGAAGTCAAGATGGCTCTGTCATTGTCAACCACATCTTGTCAGGCACAAGAAGTCAGAAACAAACAGAAATGTGGGAACCTTGGATCTCCTTCAAACTAAAATTCCATAAATATTTGTTCACTGTTTTTCTAATGGGAGTAAGGCAAAAAGTAATTTTCTACTAATAAAAACTATACACATAAACAGATTTAACTACTAATCTACCTTAAATGCCTGAAGAAAAATCAACTTCTGAAAAAAAAAAGAATGACTAAAATAGTTCCTCCATTGCCTGTAGTTATGTTCTTACAATTTTCCAAACTAGACACATTTTAAGAAGCATATTAAAAATATGGAATTTAGATGACATAATAAATCATTCATTCCCAATAAATAGAAGCATGGTTTGCATTAGTTAGGTTCAAAATCTCAGGTGACTCTGTATGTCAAGGATGAATGTGTGTGCCGTGTGGCAGAATAATCAATTGAGCTATTATTACTTCTCCTAGTCAAAAGTGATGCAAATTTCCACTGGATAGTATTTTCAGTGTCTGTGGGAGTAGAAATACATTTATCCATTTTATTCTGGTGAGATTCTGGTTAGCACCCTGATACACTAATGCTCCAGCTGGCCTGCCCTGTTAATGGAGCTCCCAAACAGGTATGAGTTACATTGTATGCAGCAGGCATCAAGCCTCTCTCCTCTCCTTAGCTAATTTCCAATCTCTCTAAAAAGTGAAGATTTTGTTTCTTATTAAAGCAATTTCATTCATTAATAGACAAGTAGGTTTTGGGGAAGCTCTACCTGTCCTATGCTTACTTCACTAATGTACAAGGTAAGAATAAATCTGATGTGACTGATAACACCTTTTTTATATCTGTATCTCTGTTTACATATGCATACCACTGATCAAATAAAATCTTGTGCCTGATAAAAGTTATTTGCCAGGACTTGAGATACTAGACAGGCTAGAAAGTAATCATTGTAAATTACAGAATATCACAAAGGTGTGAGCCATATCCAGCACAAGTCTCTCATTTTAGAGATAAGAAAATCAGGTTCCAGAAGGAGGAGGGCACAGTTATCAGATGACACCATGAGTTAGTGGTAGAGTTGATCCCAGGGCCTCAGAAACCCATGTTCTCCCCAATAGTGTTGACCTGGTCAAGAAATCCATAGGTAGACCAGCATAAATTAGGACCTAGTGACCCCTCACCCACAAACTGATGCCTAAAAGCCCCTGTCAAATTTCTGAACAAGAACAGAAAAATGGTGCCCTATATGTGTATAAGTGTATACATTTTAGATTCTTATTTGAGTTTAGACTTTGAAAACAGGCAGAAAATGGAGTATTAGGACCCTTGAGACTGAGGAGCCTAGAGTGAATACCATCAAAAACATAAGAATCTCAGGAATAAAAGTTGGCAAACACTAAAAATGGGCTTCACGAACTCAAAAATTAAGGATGGAGATGGCAACTCTGTATGTTTGTGTAGATCTCAGCTGGAGAAGCAGCCTAAGAAGCCTATAAGATGTTTAGGGGGAGAAATTGTTTTTAGAAATGATATGAATTTATAAAATTTTGCAAATTGGTAGGTAAGGAAAGTTCTAGAACAGGAGCCTATGTGGCAATTGCAGTGAACAATTTCTATCTGTTATCCTAAAGTCAGACTTTAGAGGTAGAACAATAGCACAAAGAGAGAGAGCGAGAGAGACGGAAAGATAGAGAGAGAGAAAGAGAAGAAAGGGAAAATGAAAGATCAGAGACAATATCTATAGTTGAGAGAAAGGTGCTGACTGCCTCTCCTGGTGTCTCTGACCTTTCCTGGCTACTCCACTACACCTGCCCTAGTGCTAACCCTCCCCCCCACCCTTTACTAATAAATGTAACTGATTTTCTCTGTGTATAACTGTAGTCTTATTCTGTTTTCATTTCTTGTACCCTCCTTATTAATTTCTGAGAAGTATATAATTTCAGTTTTGATTTATTCTCTGGCCTAGTGCTGAGAAAGTTGGTTTTGTTTTGGTATTGTTTGTCATTCTTAGGGGACTGGAATTTTTTTAACTTTTTGTTATTATTTCTAGTTTTATTTCATGGCCAGAGGGTTGGACTTAAATAACTTATGCACTTTACCACTTAAGAGCTTTTCATTATTATAATTGTTCTGTATAATTGTTCCATCACAGAGAGTCAGATCCATCTTCTGGATATTTGGAATCTTTCAATTAGTGGGTAAAATACTATGCTCATAACCTACCACAATACATAGGAAGACACCATAAACATCTCTTCATCCAAACTAACTTTACTTGAGCCATTTTGGTTTGGTTTGTAGACTGTGAATTTGTTAAAGTAGGGGCATAGTTTCCATAGAATAAAATGACCTGAGTCATACAAAAGAGATATCTGGCAGCAAAACGTATTCAGCAGTGAAAATGCTAGATACTCTATAAATATCTATCATTTAAAACTCTAAACAGCCTTAAGAAAGAATCCCAACAATAAAGGGAATTGAAGAAGACAAAGAAATGGAAAAATATTTCATGCTCATGGATCAGAAGAATAAATATTGTTAAAATGTCAATATTACCCAAAGCAATCTATACACTCAATGCAATCCCAATCAAAACTGCACCAGCATTCTTCTCAAAGCTAGAACAACAATCCTAAAATTTATATGGAACCACAAAAGACCCCGAATAGCCAAAGTAATATCGAAGAAGAAAACCAAAATGGGAGGCATCACAATCCCAGACTTTAGCCTCTACTACAAAGCTGTAATCATCAAGACAATATGGTATTGGCACAAACACACATACACAGAACAATGGAATAGAATAGAGAATTCAGAATTGGACCCACAAATGTATGGCCAACTTATCTTTGACAAAGCAAGAAAGGGTATCCAATGGAAAAAAAGACAGCCTTTCTAACAAATGGTGCTGGGAGAACTGGACAGAAACATGCAAAAGAATGAAACTAGACCACTTTTTTACACCATACACAAAAATAAACCCAAAATGGATGAAGGACCTGAATGTGAGACAGGAAGCCATTAAAACCCTAGAGAAGAAAGCAGGAAACAGCCTCCTTGACCTCACCCGCAGCAATTTCTTACTCAACACATCTCCAAAGGCAAAGGAATCAAGAGCAAAAATGAACTATTGGGACCTCATCAAGATAAAAAGCTTCTGCACTGAAAAGGAAACAATCAACAAAACTAAAAGGCAATCGAAAGAATGGGAAAAGATAGTTGCAAATGACATATCAGATAAAGGGCTAGTATCCAAACATAGTATCCAAAATCTGTAAGGAACTCACCAAACTCCACACCCAAAATCAAATAATCCAGTGAAGAAATGGACAGAAGACATGAATAGACACTTTTCCAAAGAAGACATCAAGATGGCCGACAGACACATGAAACAGTGCTCAATGTCACTCATCATCAGGGAAATACAAATCAAAACCACACTGAGATAACCACCTCAAGCTGGTCAGAGTAGCTAAAATTAACAAATCAGGAGAATATAGATACTGGCGAGGATGTGGAGAAATGGGAACCCTCTTACACTGTTGTGGGAATGCAAACTGGTACAGCTGCTCTGGAAAACAGTGTGGAGGTTCCTCAGAAAATTAGAGATGGAACTACACTATGACCCAGAAATAGCACTGCTAGGAATTTACCCAAGGGATATAGGAGTGCTGATGCATAGGGGCACATGTACCCCAATGTTCATAGCAGCACTTTCGACAATAGCCAAACCATGGAAAGAGACTAAATGTCCATCGATTGATGAATGGATAAAGAAGATGTGGTTTATACATACAATGGGATACTACTTGGCAATAAGAAGGAATGAAAACTGGCCATTTGTTAGCAACATGGATGGAACTGGAGGGTATTATGCTAAGTGAAATAAGTCAGTCAGAGAAAGATAGATATTATATGTTTTTAATCATATATGGATCTTGAGAAACGTAACAGAAGACCATGGGGGAGGGGAGGGGGGAAAAAGGTTACAGAGAGGGAGGAAGACAGACCGTAAAAGACTCTCAAATACTGAGAACAAACTGAGGGTTAATGGGGAGAATGGGGGAGGGAAAGTGGGTGATAGGCATGGAAGAGGGCACTTGTTGGGATGAGCACTGGGTGTTGTATGGAAACCAATTTTACAATAAACTATATTAAATAAAAAAAGAAAGAATGCCAACTGTTGATTTGACTGTAAATATTCACATTCGTTTGTTTATGAAACACCAAGATAATTCGTGTGTTTGGGATTTTTTTATTTCTTTTTTTTATGTTTTATTTTGTTTTCAGTATTGTTGCTTCCTTACCCTTCCTCTCCCTTTTCTGGTAGATTTACTTTCTCTCTTTCATATCTTATTTGGTGCTAAGACCCTGCCCACTATTTTTCAAATAACATTCCTGAAGCAGCATTTCTCCAAATCCAGCAGTTTCCATCAGGCTCATCTAACCATGTATTTATGCGAGCCACCTTTCATCTGTGCAGCTCGGGCTGTCTCAAAGACATTAACTCATAGCTCTTCTGGGACACACTCAGTAAGTCATAATTACATCTACTCTGAACAGAGGACTGTTCAGAATGCCGATGACTAAAGGAAACTCACCCAAGAATCTAGATGAACCTGGAATGAAATTCAGAGTCTCTTATTCACAGCCTAAATTCTCCACATTAGACATTAAAATGTTCATTTTCATGGTTTGAAGTTATCTTTTCCTTTAAGTTTAAAATCATGAGTTTAAAAAAATATTAAATCCAAGGTAGTTAACATATAGTGTAATAATGACTTCAGGAATAGAATTTAGTGATTCATCACTTACATATAACACCCAGTAGTCATCTCAACAAGTGTTCTCCTTAATGCCTATCTTCCAACACCCAGTCAGCAGCCCTCAGTTTGTTCTCTACATTTAAGAGCCTCTTATGTTTGTCTCCCTCTCTATTTTTATCTTACTTTTGCTTCCCTTCCCCTGTATTCATCTGTTTTGTTTCTTAAGTTCCACATATGAGTGAAATAGTATTATATTTGTCTTTCTTTGACTGACTTATTTCACTTAACATAATACACTCTAGTTCCATCCATGTTGTTGCAAATGGCATGATTTCATTCCTTTTCATTGCCTAGTAGTATTCCATTGTATGTATGTACATATATATATGTACCACCTCTTCTTTATCCATTCATCAGTCGATGGACATTTGGGCTTTTTGGTACTTTGGCTGTTGATAGCACTGCTATAAACATTGGAGTTCATGTGCCCCTTCGAATAAGCACTCCTGTATCTTTTGGATAAATACCTAGTAGTACAATTCCTGGGTCATAGGATAGTTCTATTTTTAATTTTTTGAGGAACCGCCATACTGTTTCCCAGAGTGGCTGCACCAGTTTGCATTCCCACTAGAAGGGCAAAAGGATTCCTCTTTCTCCACATTCTTGCCAACATGTTGTTGCTTGAGTTGTTAATTTTAGTCATTCTGACAGGTGTGAGGTGGTATCTCATTGTCGTTTCTATTGTATTTCCCTGATGATGAGTGATGTTGAGCATCTTTTCATGTGTCTGTTAGCATCGGGATGTCCTCTTTGGAAAAATGTCTGCTCATGTCTCCTGCCCATTTATTCACTGGATTATTTGTTTTTGGGTGTGGAGTTTGATATGTTCTTTACAGATATTTGGATACTAACCCCTTATCTGATATGTCTTTGCAAATATCTTCTCCCATCTATTGGTTGCCTTTTAGTTTTGCTGATTGTTTCCTTCACTGTACAGAAGGTTTTTATCTTGAGGAGGTCCCAGTAGTTCAGTTTTGCTTTTGTTTCCCTTGTCTCCAGAGACATATCAAGTAAGAAGTTGCCGTGGCCGAGGTCCAAGAGATTGTTGCCTATTTTCTCCTCTAGGATGGTGATGGCTTCCTGTCTTATATTTAGGTCTTTCACCCATTTTGAATTTAATTTTGTGTATGGTTTAAGAAACTGGTCCAGGTACATTCTTCTGCATAAAATCATGAGTTTTTGAGGTGGTGAAAATCATAATCTCTACCATTTGTTATCTTAGTGCCCCCCCAAAAGATTCAGAAGAGTTAAGATACATGGCCAAGTAACAATGTTTGAAGCAGAGTAGGACCAGAACCCTAGTCTCTTGACCCTGGCCTGGGATCTCTCTCTTATTGCTTATGATTTGCTTCATGTACCAATGTTCCTTCTCTTGTCTTCTTTTAACCATCCCCTTCTTTTCTGCCTTTTCTCCCCTCTCTAGTACCTGTCAAACTGCTTCATACACAAATGTATTTCTTTTATCTTGCATCAACAACATATAACACAACATAAATTTAAACTAAATTATGTGAAAAGGCCATCTTAAATTGCTGAAAATGATAATAGATCTCTTCAAAGAAATTGTTTTGTTCTGCTCAGACCTTACAGGTAATTCAAAGTAGTCTATTAAAATACTCCCTAAGAGATACCTGTTCTTAAGTTATTATTAGAGGTGACCATATTTTAATCATAAACCATAGGTTAAGCTAATAATGCTTGGTCTACATTGCTAATAATATCACTATTCAAGCATAGTAATGATGTGTATCTGTGCATCAGTTTATACTTGACTAAATGCTTTTAGACCTATTATCCCCTTTGATTCTCAAACTCCAACATCAAGAGATGAAAAGGCACCCTTAATTCCATTTTACATATAGAGAAACTCTTTAAAAACCTTAACTCACTAAGGTTAAATGACTTACTAAAGACCAGACAACCAAGAAAGAAGAAGTAGAGATATGCTGCCTCCACACCCTCATATTTTCAACAGCCCCACACTTCAGTTCCAGCCCTTCTCACAGTCCACTAGGCATAAGTTTCCCTGCCAAGACTGTGCTCCTTGTACACAGGGACTGGGGGGGTATTTACCCCTGTATTGTCCCCAAGTCTGCACAGAGATATTGCTCAATAAATGTTCCTTGGACTAAATGTGATTGCATTGCATAATTGCATTAAATTGTACCCGGTATAATGTTATCAGTCTTAATTCCAGTTATCTTAAATTGTATTGTGTCAGAAATAAATATATTTCCTTGTCAATTCCATTGTAATAAATTCTCATCAGATTTTTCATTGTGGCCTTTTAAAAGTCTTTTGTCACTATTATTGTTTTACTCTGATGCTTTTGCAAAAGCACTTCATCATCAAGGAGATTCATGGAAAGGAAAGACCTGTACTCTAAAATGCAGGTCTCTGATAACTTTCAGATCATACCACTGAAGAAGGTATGAATTATAGAACCCTAGTGGAGAAACTGATGACTTCATAAAAGTGTTTAAAAATCAAAATCAACAATAATTAATTACATGGGACTGAATGAACTAAGGAGGATGATTATAATTTTTATGACTACTTGTTTGAAATACTGCTGATTCTTTAGAGTTTTGTTGTTCCAGATTTAAAGAAATGTTTTCTCTTTTCTCTTAATCCACCTATGATTTAGAGCAAAAATGAAACATTTATATTTTTCTCCCTACCTGAGATCTCCAGAATTGAGAAACTGTCAGGGAGTAGTCTTACATTTTCATGGCAATATAATTATTCATATGAGTTTGGTAATAATCTGTTGTCTTTGTAACAGGACACAATTGGAAATATCGGTTATCCTACTAATGAATGTCATGTTTAAGAGAGACATGCATAGGCTCAGACATGACCAGGCAGCTTTAAGGAACTAATACTGACTTTATGGGTCCAATAAAACCCCTTGGAAAAATTAGCTTGTTATCTTGCTTATAGAGTTCCCAGTAGCCTTACCATTTGTGTGCCCTCCAGAAAAGAGGAATTAACTCAAATCTATAGGTATTGCAGGTAAAATCTAATAGCAAGTCATTGGATTGACTTTGTAACCTAGAGAGGCTTTCAAAAGTCCAATCTCAGATTCCTTATAAAAAGTTCCAACAAAGCAGATTTAAAATTCTGTATGGTTAATTGCTTTTCTTGCTGCACTTATATAAGTAATCAGGTCGAGTTTATTGAAATGACTTAATTTGCAGACAAATTAGTCTTACTATGGTCATCTTTGATAGAAATGGGGGTGATTATAGAGAAAAAAAGTATGCTTCAGTCGACACTATAATACACACTTATAGATAGTAGAGTCTAGTTCTGCCAATTGTCTTTGAGGTTTTGTTTCTTACTGGTAAACAAAAATAGCTTCTTTCAATATCTGACTATAACTCTCCAAACTTATGTTTCCAATTTTTCTTCCAACTTTCTAACATAGAAGAATTAAGAATTAAAACTGCCCTTTTCACAAAGCCATACAAACTAAATTTGGATGACTTGATATAAACTTCAGAGAAATCACCCCAACAGTTTATGTATAGATAATCTTTGTGCCTGTTGCTATGTGGGCCACTCAGAAAGATCACCAGAGACATTTAAACTGCAAACCAAGAAAATCTGTTCAGAGTACCACTTCCTGCCCTCATTCTATCTGAAGATGCTTTGAGGTTGACATCTAGAAATTTTCTGAACTGGCTACCCTCAAAACTCAGAAATTGGTTAAAAAATAAACGAAGATAAACTAAACTAAACTAAGCTAAACTAAACTAAACAAAAATAAAATAAAAAAAGAACTCAGAAACTGGTTTATTATTTGTTCCAGTCATTAGCCATGTTTTTCTTTTGTTTCCATAGAAATGTCTCATAAAATACCTGATTCCTTGAGCAATATGGACCTAAATTTGAGAGTCCAGCTGTATCATCACCACTTAAAATGAAACGTAATTGTTAAACTAAAATGACCTATTTTTAAGACCAAGAGATGAATTCAATGAAATAACAGAGCAATCTACCAGCACAGCTTTTAATATGCAAAGCTTCCAGAGAAGTTCCAGAGGAGGGGACTCCTGGGGTCAGGGCAGGCCACCCCAGAATGTGCCACTTTGGCATACAGGTTATTTTGAGCTGAAGACAATCAAGGCCCAACAGACTCAACACAAGCTTTTTACCTCCACTATAAGTGCTTAAAACAATTTAGATAGGAAGCCTGTATCTGGCAGAGAGCTATCACCAAACATAACTTTTTTTTTTTTTTTACATCAGAAAGACTTCTCCCCCATGGCACTGCAAATATTCATTTACCAAACATTTGTTCTTCCCATCTTTCTATGGATTATCTTCCTCCCCATTGAAGTCCTAGAACCCTACCCCTTCTCCTTGGCTCAAGATAGCACACAAACCCCAACTGCCTGACTATTAGGCAACTTCTACATCTTTGTGGGTCTCCCATATGTATGTAATTAAATTTTTCTCCTGTTAAGCTATCTCATATCAAGTTAATTATTAGACCAGCTAAAGGATCTAGAAGGGCAGAATGCAAAAATTTTCCTCCCCTGCATACCAAAATCTCTATAGCCATCCTTTGAACTAAAACTGCCTCATTTTCAGAAGATTCTTCAATTACTGGAGCTGAGGATTAAAGCTCTTCTTGCAGGGCCGGCCTCCTCAAGGAAGAAGATTCCTTGGCTCTAGATTTGCAGGTGGCCTGGCAGGTCTCATCCTCTAACCTCTGCCTCAAGGCTCATCTCTTCCAGGAAGCCCTCTCCACATACTCTTCTTCCCCCTAACCCCTTCCTGTTTCATGCACCTCCTGCTGGGTTTTGAACACTTGCAACTTTAGTTAAAACCTGCTCTGCTCTGCCTGTCTCTTCAAATGGAAAGTCACAGGGACCAGCTGTGATTCCTTTGTCTCTACCCAGCATTGTCCAGAGCAACATCTCATGCACAGTAGGCTCCCAGTCAACGCTGACTGATAACAAGATGCTGTGATGATTTTACTAGCCTTGCCTCAGCCCTCACACCGGATCAGACAATCCAGGGTGTCGTCCAGGAGACTAATGACATGACCAAACACAAAGGGCCAAAGCTTTACCTCTGAGCTGCGGCTCTTTTCTATTCATGAACATTCATGTATTCTATTCAGTATACACAATCCTATCTCCTGCCACCCTGTGCAGTCTCCAAACCACAGGCCATTACATACACTTGGGTTCTGCAATGAGCAGAGGGTGAGTCTTCAGTTCTACTGCATCAGTGCACAGAGCTCCCTGAAATCCAACTATCCCCTGCATGGCACCCCCATGTGAGGCTAGGGGAATGACATGCACTCACAGTACTTTCAGGTACTCTGAATGGTTTTACTGCAATGCAGCACTCAGCCTGTTTGCTCTCTAGGAAATGATAGCTCGGCATTCAGTGGTGTGGAAGGAATGGCAGAAGCAGTCGTGATGCTCACTGACTTAATCATGCAGCACTGACAAAGGTAATCAGAGGGAGAGAGACAGAGACAGAAAGATAGAAAGGCAGGGAGAGAAAAGAGAAAAAAAAGGTGAGGAGACAGAAGAGAGAGAGAGAGAGAGAAACAAAAGGGGCTGGAGAGAGATGGAAGCAGAGGAGGAGAGAGAAGAGGTAAAGAGAGGCTTAGCAAAACACAAAAGGGTAAGGCTTGATGAGAAGCCTTCTACAATAACTGTTGTTTGGTGGAACCTTGTTCATTTGGTCGCTCCCTCACTGGTAGAACTGAAACCACACATTCCATGATGGGGGGGCGGGGGGGCGGGGAATTGAAGCTGACCTTTTTTCTGAAACCGAAGAGAAATAAACCCCGGGGAAACAGAGCTGAAGCCTGGCTGTAGGAAGCCAGTTTATAAACTACTAACAATCCATCCCTCACCTTTTCCCATTCCATATTTTAACTCAATTCTGGCTTCAGGATACCTTAGTGCCTTCTCCTCCGTCAGAATAAAATTTGTTTTCACAAAAAAGTATCCACATTTGTTAAGTAAGTCCTGAGTGACCGGTAATTCCTCCTCCCACCCTCTAAGAAGGATTATTATGTCAAGTCTGATCCCTTAGCACAGGACAGAAGTCTAGCCCATGGGAAAGACCCTCCAGGCCTGAGCTGGTAAATTAGTGTCTGTCCATGCTTGACTACTCCCTCCTAACCTTTTGTGTACTGGGATTCCGGTCCCATCTTCCTGTGCTGGGGAACTGAAGGCCCTTGCCTGCGGACAACACAACTCTTGGCTATTTACCAGCTTTTTTTAAAATGTGATTTTTCCCTGCATAATCATTACTCGGTTACTTAATGTTTTCTTCTTTTTCTTTCTTTTATTTTTTCTTCTAGTTCTACAGATATTTATTGGGCAAATACACAAACCCAATACAGGGATATGAGAATAAGAACTCATCAGAAACCGGAACTAAAATGACAATTCAGGATGTGCCAAAGCTCGTAAGCATGAGAGGCCACTCCTTGCACCCCAAGATCTTGTTGAAATCCCACTGTAAAACCTGCGTGCCAAGGAGCAGGACTCTGCAACATTTAATTCCAGCCATAAGTGGCCTAAGGCAATCACATCCTTCATTTTTAATTTGTACTTAAATAACCTGATACAGCTTTTAGATGAACTGATATGGCCTACAAAGATGCCTGTGTGAAGGGGAGCAGAATAAGAGGTCAGCACAGAGATGAGTCACTGCCTATATTAAGGTCACACAATTACTGCAGTTGACAGTAAGCTGGGCATGGTAATCTTCACAAAGTAACCAAGTCACACCACCTAAGAAGACACTGACATTGGAGCTGGACCTGCAGGGATGATAGGAGTTCACTGACAGAAGAGGGAAAGGTAAGGCAAAATGTTCTAGAAGAGGGATCAAGGACTGAACTCTGCCCTGACACAGTGAGGCTGGAACACTGAGTGAACAAGTGTCTGCATCCCCAAGCCTTGGAAATCCATTGCTGGCTTGATCAGAAATTACTAAGATATCGGTACTTTTCCTTTAGAGCAAGTCTCATGGTTTGCAATTATGCATCTATAAGATTTGCTCACATTGACCCACCCCCACCCCCACAGATCCACTCCATCCTAAAACTACTCCAGAAAGGCAGAAATTTTCAACTGTTTTGCTCACCACTGTGTCCTCAGCACCTAACACAGGTTTCAGTGCTTAATGGGGCTCATTAAATACTTGACAATGAACAAATGAATGAATGAACTATAAACACAGTGAGACCAGCTTTATCAGAGCACTCAGTGCTGCAAAGCAATATGGCATTGTTATTTGTTTGCCATTGAGCTAAATTAGGCATCATTTCATATAAAAAGTACCATGGACTATGCACACAGTATTAATTTTATGTTTGAAAATAACTATTTTGTGGTTTTCCCCCTACCTAACCCATTTTGTCCCTTCTTTTAAATGAGACCCATTTAGAATATAGGTGAATTTTTAAATCTTAGATAAAAGACAGTTTCTTTAAATGTGTCTTAAAATCTCAGCAATGTGCACTAAAATTGAGGGCCTGGTAATTTAGGAGAATACAGGAAGGATACTGAAGCTCAGTCCCTACCTTAAATATGCAAAATTTTAGTAAGATTATGAATTTGGAAAGAGCAAGCAATCCAAAGAATGTTCTCAGTGCATAACTTAAGAGTGCAAGAGAAAATTCTCTCCTTAACCCAAGACAAATCTGTTCTACAGTGGGCTGGCATGCAGAGGAGTGAGGAACTAAAACTTCCGCTGGTCTCCCTCCCCGCTCAGATATGGCCCGGACTCTACACTGAGTGCTTCTTACCTGGATCTGGGCCTTGAAAGCCAAAAAGATTTGAACCGAGCTTCCTCAATGACCGCATTCAGTTTATATAATGTGCTATGGAGGCAGTTTCCCATCCTAGTTGCTACCAGTTCCCAGTGAAACAGCACAGCCTCATTCTCAGAGAGCTCCACTGACTACGGAAAGCCTTCTCTGACTCCTTCTCTGAGGGATATCAAGGAATAATGCCATATACCTGTTGTGGTCTTCACTTTTCTGGTTCTACCTGACAATCTTAATAGACCCTCCCAACAATGTGGGCCATGCTAATTAATCAAAACCCAGAGAAGCCTTGCTCTCCAAACTCTCCCATTCTGCAGCTGAGGAAATTGAGAAAGACCTAGAGAGGTTAATTAACACCATTAAGCTTTAAATGACTTAAGCTCATTTTCTCTCTTCAATAGCATCTCCTGATTTCCCTCTACCATTTCTTTCCGTTCCCACTGCCATCATTCTACTTTGGTGTTCACATCCCTTCTTGTGTTCTCAACACTTTGCCCACGTCATTCCCACCACTACCTCCAGCAGGATCCTCTCTATGCTAAATAAAAGTTATCATCACTGCAAAGCCAACTTAAATCTTTTCCCTTCCATAAAACTCTCCCAATACACTCTAGCCCAAGAATCCTTTGTCTCTAGCACCTAAAGCATGGACCCTTCTTCAACACTTTGCATAACCTTTCTTTGTTTCTTATACTGTGATCCTTTGTTAAGGGAGGTGGGTTTTTTTTTTTCCCACTCGGTAAATTTTTCCAAGAAAAAGGAGTTTAATTATTGGCATCTCTCTACCCCTTATTCACTTCAACTCAGGGCAAAGTAGTGAAAAACCAACTTGTAACTATAGACTCAGCTCCTGTCTTTTCTTCTTGGAAAACAGCTCTCCAACTAAGGATGGCTCCTCTCTGTTCCATGAGGAGAGAGGTACTGCATAGCTAAGAGCGTAAGTCTAATTCTAAATGTTAGTGTTAGGCTGCCCACTGGGATCTATACTAAACTGTGTACTTCAGTCCGGCCTTTATCTACTAGAAATAAAGCTAATCTATTGCCCTAATATGCATTATATTTGGCATATTTCTCAATTGACCCAAAATCAGAGGTGAGGAGAGGGAATCCTTCTGGATACCACAGCATTCTATATGAGTATTTAAATCTTATGTCATCACCTAATCATTGCTTGGTGTGCTTTGTCTCTCCATCTCTAGTATGAACTCCTCAGGGGCAGAAACAATGGAGTATAATTTTTCATATCCCCCAGAGCACTCAGTTCAAAGCTTTGCACATTGCAGGTGCTCAATCCATTTCTATTCAATGAAATATTTGTTGAAAAACTCTGATACCTTCCAGCAATCAAGTAATTTTCCTTAAAGTGTTTTCACCATAATTCTACCACATATAAAGATCTGTAACCAAGGAAACATCTTTCCCATCCTAGCTAAAACAGATCCTTTCAGTTTCTAAAATCTCCTTCCCTAAGTACTTATCCTCCTCCTCCATCATTTCTCTGATTCTCTCTGGCTGATAGAAATAAAGGGAAAGAAAGCACTAAGGTCTTGCAGGAGATGTCACACCTATGACATGGTGGCTCTGATCACTCTTCCCCTCTCTTTTCACTCACAATCCACGAAGAATACATGCTCGCTTCTAAACACAATGACACCTAAAGTTGGTAGAGCTTAAAATTAATATTTTTTGGCAGCACACCCAGTATCTGTATGACAGGGATGAGCTTCAGGCAACCCTATAGATTCTGGGTAGCAGCATTTCCTGTCTTTTATTTCATGTTCTTCCAAGCCACTCCCCTGTGACTACACCCTTTTGCTATTGCCTCTTTCTGTGCCTTACTCATCCAAAGCCATACTTCTATATCACCTGGCCCTGAGTATGACCTGCTGCCTGGGATTTTTCTCTGCTTTGCTCCTTCTTAGAATTTGCCCCCACTTATCTCCCCATCACAATCCTGTTAGTGACATATTACTATACTTTACCTAATTTTGCCAAGCCACTTGGCCCATGTGTAGCAGCTCCAAGTAGTCTCTACACAGATTTTCCTGTATAGACAGTTTAATTCTCCAGATCCCATCTGACCCCAGGCATTTCCTCCAATTTATCCTGTTTTCTATCCTCCACAAACCCATTATCATCATAACAACTGAGTTTGCCAAATGTTGTCCAAAATATACCATTGGTAAGATCAGAGCACAAAAAATAAAAGAAACCTTTGAGATCTTCTAGTCTGACCCAACCCATTCTCCTCTTCACTTTATAGATAAAGACACCAAGACACACAGGTTAAGAAAGTCACCAAAGTGAGTTAAAGGCAAATTTAAGACTAAATCTCAAGGCTCCTGACAACGAATTTGATACTTCAATGTTTTTAAAGAAATAGAAAAATAATATAACAACTGATATTGATTTACTATTGTTGTATAAAAGAGAACTGCCAAAAATGATAGATTTCTCAAAACCCAATGCCTCAAATCCAAGGTGTTTTCAAATTGAAGATTGATTTTCAGCAGTTTTTATGAGACGGATATTAAACTGTAACATACAACAAGGCTGAATGTTCTTCTATCCTACAAGACCAACAATTCAGTCCTTTAATAGTAGATGATTATGGTAAGAGAAACTCTAGAAGCCTCCAAGTTCTAATGTTCCATTAAGAATATAAACAGCAGTTGCAGAGCTTAAAGCAAAAGAATTTCACCATAATATTAAAGGGAGAAATGATCCACAAAATAGCATCAAGTCAGTTTAATAAAAGCTATGACTCTGAAAAAAAATCCAAATCCATAAACTGAAATAAAAATGTAATGTGTTCATAAAAATAAGACAAATCCTGTATCTAACAAAGTAAAATCATTTGCATTGATTCAAAGAAAAGTCTATCATTCTCCAACTGCAACTTTCTAGACATAGTCAATATTTCGTGATGACAAATGAGAAAATTTATATATTTACCAACATGATGTAAACCAAATAATACCCTTAGGATCAAAAATACATTTACACTATGAAGAACCCATATTTTTGCTGGTAATTTCTTACATCAAACCACAAACTGTGCGAATTAGTTTCACCAATTCATCTGTATGTTTTCATCAATAAGTGACACTTGAAATACATGCATATTTACTAAAACTCTCTTCATAAATTTCACATTGATAGGTAATGCTTCAACTCATATCTGTAACTCTTTGCTCTCTATGCAAAAAAGAGACAGATGTGGGGGGGATGGAGAGATAGCTTATCCATGAATTTGGGGTTTCAGATTCAAATATAGCCGTTTAATTCCTGAAAATAATTGTACATTGCTTCCTCTAAGCTCTCAGTCTTCCTGAAATGGTAGGTAATGACAGCACCGTTAGGAAGTGACTGGGAATGTATGCTTTGTCAACATTTGGGGGAGTTAGTTGGCTGAGTTATTTCAGAAGAATACAGCAATTAATCAGACCAATGCTTATACCGCAAGGAGCACTATGCATGTTAATGGAGAAGCTATGCACACAAGCCACCCCAATTTGAAACCAATAAGAGGTAGTCTCTCACCTGATCTACTCACTGAAGAGGGTAAAGGTGGGCCAGGGCTCTAAGAAGTACATTTTTAAAGTGTCCTATTTAAAATCTCCTGCATTTGCATTTGCTTGTTAAGATTTTGACCTTGTTAGTTACTGCTTCCTCAAAAACTACAGGTGGAATGATAATGCCTGACACTTTTTTGAGCGCTTTGAATTACGTTAATATATTTAACTGTCATCTAATCCTCAAATGAGAGAACTGAGTCAGAGACCTTAGTCTGAGGCTAAGAAATTTTCCTGGGACAAATGGCAGAATCCAAATTCCAATCAGGCAGTCTCACTCCAGATGTTTTCCAAACAAAATGTGCTCTCCGTTAGTCTTCATATCTATAGAATGGGGAAAATAACTATTCTAGTGTCATTTCTAGGTAGTTGTAAGATTCAAATGACATAATGTATTTCTATCAGAAAAATAAAATAACAAAAGACAAAAACAGGTGTATATGTTATCATCAATAATTCAGTATGGAGTGTAACACTTTCAAGAGCTTTTAAAAACCGTAAAGTAATAGGTACTAAGTTCTAAATAGAACTTAATAAATGAACTCATAAATGAACATAAATGAGGTAGAAAGTAAGAATGATACGGCCTAAGTAAAATGCCTAGCGTGTAGTGGAGGCCCCACCCCACAGCCTCCCTGGGGGAAACATACACATAAGCAAAGAATGGCTGAATTCCACAAGTTGTGAGAAGTAATATTTTCAGTATCATTGCGTTCTAAGTATTTTCAAAGTTTGCTTATTATTTCTTCTGCCATCCTTGAGTTCTTTCAGTTGGTATTATTAAAATTTTTAAATGTTTGGCAGAGGTTGTCATTACCTTTTTTGGTTATTGATTATCATTTAATTCCATTGTATTTCTATACTATTCAGTCTCTGTAAGGTGTTGTTGGAGGAGGTCGTCTAGAGGACATGACAGCAGATTGACCCGTGAGCTCAACCCAGCAGTTGGAGGCTCCTCACCTACAACCCTCTCCTTGGAACGTATACTCTGCTTGCCTTCCCTACTTCCAGAGACTGCCCCAAGTGCAAGGCCTTGAGACAGTGATGTGGTGGTGAGAACACCTCACGACTGAACCCAAGTGTACTGGGTACATGACTGAATCCAAGTAAAGCCTCCATGTAAACTTTTAAGATGTGACAGATGGATGTGGAGATTAACCTGCTGCTTAAGACAAGCTTTCTATGTAAGTTCCCTTGCTTATTAAACCTGCCCCTACTATCCTGGGGGGGGGGGGGGGAAGAATTGTTATGTAAAAATCATTTTAAATTAATGATAATAAATGGCCAAAACAAAATAACACATCATGACTACTAATGTTCTAGTAAACACAATCCAAATAGAAGAAAAATCAAGGCTGAAGATCTAAGTTCTCCCAAAAGATCAACACTGTCATGATCATCCATTGACACAGAGCCCTGGACAGGACAAAGTACCAGGAGCCAATGACAGAGACCTCAACTTAGTTCCCAATCATCACCCCAAGATGCATGACTTTAAGTACACCACTTTCTCTCTGCTGCTTTCTGCTTCCTCATATAAAAGCTTTCCCAGCCATAGTTTTCTTTTATATCATAGTGCCTCACCAAGTGTTAGGGCTCAAAGCATTGCAAATACTCAATAGGTCTACAGTTTTGGTCATCTTCCATCTTCTAAGCCAGAGGCTTTGTTCTATAAAGCAAAACTTTAATAACTCTGGAACACCAGGATAAGGAAAAGGCAGGGCATTGTTACCAAATCCTATGAATTCAACTTCTTAGATTTCTATCCTATTTGTTGCCCCTCATCCACATGTCCACAGCAACAGCCCTGATTCAGGTCCTCTTCATCCTTCATGGGGATTCTGCCAAGAATGTAGAAGACTCATAACTGATCTCTTCTCCACAAGTCTCTTTAGACTAAGCAAAACCTTCACCTTGCCTCCAGGTGATCTTACTAAAAAGTAATTTCAGCACATCAATGCCTGTTCTGAAACATTATAGCATCAGTATAATGTGATGGTGAAGTACCTTTTGAGCTTAGAGATAAAATTATCTTCTGAAGCAAAACAGGAAAAAATATTTTCATTACAAACGAGACTGATCATTTCCACTAGATGTTAAAGAATAAGATTGGGTAGAATGATCAGGCAGGCTTTGATATTTTGTTTGATTTCTCTTAAGAGCAGATTTTGAGGCCAGAATTTGAGTTCAAGAAGTGTATTTGAGAGGTGGTCCTAATAAGGGATGTCAGGGATAGATAAGTGACTTATAAATGGGAGAAAGGCCAATAAATATGCACTAATGAATAGCACAAGGCAAAAAAACACTGAGGACCTTCTATGAGAATGTAAAACATATCTCAGAATTGTCTCACTGACAGGCCAGGAAGCCAGATCTTCACTGGCCAGAGTCACTCTTGGGATTTTGATTTCCCAGAACTCCCCATCTAGTGAAGGCCAAGCATACTTTCAGAGAACACTGAATAAAAATGATAGTTACTGTCGTTCAGTGGAAGAAAGAACATCGAGGGAAGAAAGGAAAACAGAGAAAGGAGATCTGCATGGAGATAGTGCCAGAGAGCAGTATGTGAGTATTTAGCCAAATAACTAAAAGCAGCAGCAAAATCTTAAATCTTGATAATCCTGGGGAATATAAAGGAGATCTGTCCTGCAGCAGCTTATCAATAATAACATCATCTATATTCTGTCATCTACAGTGCCGGGGACTTTGTTAGACATTGAGTACATTACATTCATCATCTTCTTACGACAACCTAGCAAATGAAATAACTAATATCTGGGTGGATTCATTGATGTGTCAGAGTCACAGAGTTAGTAATTCCAGCCTTTTACTAGCACTATGAGCTTACACAGATGGGATTTAAACTCTCTCATTAAGTAGGTCCTTTTTCCATGTATTAGAGAATATGTCAAGTTTTGACAGAGATATTTCTCTAGATTATCTAGTTTCTTTTATTCCAATACAACATTCATGTCATGTTCACCATTCTCTAATGCTAGGATGAATCTGGATATGCAATGTAAAGTTTATTCAGTTCAATTCAACATACATTTACTGATTTCCAAGTCTATGAGCCAAGCTATATGCCAGACACATTTGGCAGCACAAGGATAGATAAAGTCTAATTCCTGCCTTCAAGAGATTTATAACATTGTGGTGGGAGAGGAAACTGATATTTAAAAAGCTCTTTCTCATCCATTATCTTTAATCATCACAATGATCCAGTAAGATGATATAGTAAATAGCTATACAATAAAATGGTGATAACTATAGATTATTTTCCCTTGGTCCTTTATTCAAATAGAGTTTTACTGATGTCCACCTTATCTCATGGTTAACACTTCAGGCCATAAGTTTATATTGGAATAAATCATCTCAACAATGTGTAGAATCCCAATACTGATTCCAGCTTGCAGAATCCTCATTTGGATACTGACCTATAGAGAAAGAACTACTATGATTTGAAAAACCAAATGAAAGCACTGACATTACCCACATCCCTACCAAAATATAACTCAAAAAAACATATTTGATCCCTGGGACAACCACAGAGATGCCACTATAAAATATTTGAAAGATCATCTCTAGTTTGGCCAGTGCAAAACATTGATGGGATTAGGAAATTGGTGATGATGCCTACTGCAGCTTCTTGCCAGGTTGTTTCCTTAGTGGAATTATCACTACCTAGTTTGCAGTAATAGGTAAAACAAATGTATTTTTGTCCATTCCCATAAACCATGAACACTAAATGTAGTCTACTTTCACTTGGTGGAGACAAAGGTATAGATTTAATGCCCTAGGAATGACTACTTCATGTTGTCAACTCCCCAGTTCTGTGCCCACACAATTCTGTGCCAACACTCCAACCTTTCACAAGCCTGTTGGATATCATGCTGAATCATTCCATCAAAGACATTATATTGATGGAACAGAGAGCAGCAATTTGCTTAAGAAAAAAGTGTAGTGGTTGATAAATGCCATTAGATAAAGAGACTGGGTATCCACATATGGATATTCTACTTGAATCATTTTACCAAATAATTTGAAAAGTTCATATCTCCAGACATGGCCCAGAGCAACAGAAGATACTCAAGCCAACCATGATTTCAGTGAAAATCACTCTGATATATGCCCTTATTACTCAGCATCTTATAACATGTATCACAGCAGAAGTCCCTTTAAATTTTGGAGAATAAGCATATACCTTAATATAAGTAAGCAACCTTCTTTTGAGAAATAAGTTCCCAACTTGCTTTTAAGTTTGGAGGAACACTGAACTCACAACCATGAGAACATGAGCCTTCCTCACCCATAAATTTGCAAACAATGAATCATGACATTGGATCATCACAAGGCATCAAATCAACACCAAGATCAAAGGGGACCACCCTTGCTCAAAGCTGAAAAGAAGGACATCCATTAAATTACTTGTTCACTAGATTTCTTTCATTTTCTAGGCTTATGTTTCATATTTGGTGCCAATTTGTTGCTTACATAAGAAAGCAAGAAATATACTGTTCAGCATTCTGTGAAACTATAGGGGACCCCAACTACATGATGCTACAGCTCTCCTTCTCTCCAACTTGGACTTCCGGTCCTGCAATCGTGTTTTCTTTACAAGTGCATTGTCTCTTTAAAATCAGCATCATCTGCTCACTGAAGATGAGAACATTGTTATTAAACACTCTTTGGTGGATTTTTAAAAGTACGCACTTTCTTTTGGAATTAAACAAAAACCAAAACCTTATTTCACATCATTATGACAACTCCTGTGAAGCTCTATTAAATATGATGCTGCAGAAGCAGAAGCTAATGGTAATTGCTATTTAACGGCATTGAGTTCAGTTCCCTTGCAAAGAACACCCTCCAGAAATTATATCCTGAGCAAGGGGAAATACTTGAACCTGCTACCATTTGTAGCTAAATAATAAAGTAAAACTAAAATTGTTAAATGGCAAAAGCAGTATCCATTGGCAGCTTAATATTCTAGTATCTTAACCAGATACTAGAATAAATGAATCTTTGTTTATTTTTTAAATCTTGGGATGCTTTTATTATATCCACTGCATAAAACAAAGGGGGAAATATGGCCAGCTTCATAGCCTGAGGATTCCTTGATATGATAGTACTGACTTTACAAATAGTATATAGCATAATTATAAGAAAAAAAAATACAGGATGTACAAGCCTAGGCATGAATCCTGGTAACATCCTGGCTGTGTGATCCTAAGAAAGTTTCTTAATCTCTGCTTATGTTTTAAATGAGATAATGTATGTCAAATGCTTGCCAAAGCACTAGATACCAGCTAAACTTTCAACAAACACCACCTGTTGTTAACGTCCTCTGTGGTCACTTTGCTGGCAGAACTGGCCCAGAGATGTCCTAAAATAGTTCAGCTTAAACTGGAAATAAGGAAAAGGCTCAGTGTAATGGGAAGAACTAAGACATCATCACAGTGATTAGCATGCCCTCACCCCTGTTATTTCCCTAGGGAGATCTAGAGAGTTCTTTTTTAACTGGTAGTCAATCCCACATGATAAAAAGATGGAGCTATGCTGAGGAGACTTAGAGCCTTCTAAGCAGAAGGAGGAAAGCTGAGCTGCTGAAGCTCAGCTGCCTAAACAACAAGCAAGCCAGCTGGTGCCAGAAGAAGAAGTCGGGTAAGTCAAAGAAGAATACATACTGTGAAAATCTGATGTGCGTGTGCAGCCACAGTCTGGAAAAGAGTTCCTAGCCTCTTCTGTGTTTGTTCTAATCATCTGTTCTGATGAGAAAACTTTTGCCCCAGTGAATTCTCTTAAAGGTTCAGGGAATAAAGGTTCTACCGTGGCTGTGTCATGACTTGTTCTTTGGAGGTAATGGTCACAAAACAAAGTCTAGACTAGAACCAAGTCTATTTCCAGCGATAGAAATGGATGAGCTCCAAAGCCTCCGAGTATTTTTCTGGGGGGAAAACATAAAGCCAAGGAATTTTTCATCAACTCAGGTGGACACAGATATGGACACTTTTTCATTTAGCCCCTATTTTTGGAAGCAATACTATGTGCTTCATCCTTAGGCTGACCAATGTGAACAGCACTTTCCTGCTTCAAAATAAAACACTAGCATTTACTGAGCACTTAGGATGCTCCAGGCACAAAAATCTTTAAAGAAACAGGGCAGAGTTTGTATCTGAGTGAGCAGCCAAGACACAGTGAGCTTTCCAGGAGACTCTGCAGTGACTGGCACCCGTCCACACATATGAATGTCATTCAGGTTCTCATAAAGCCAGATACAGACAAGAAGGATTCTGCAGCTCTACCATCACTAAGGCCTCCAGTTTTCAGATTCTTTCAAATTATTCTTTCAAATTATTCTTTCCTTAACAAAGACTTTCTTCTCTGACGCCCAGCCTGCTGACATTCTTCTATCCCCTGCGGTTATTATCTTGATTTTCCGCTCACTGGCTAGCTGCAGTATTAGTGTCAGCAAGTTCCGTGCACTGTAGAGCTCATGAAGGCATTGTCGTTTCACCCTGTAGACTTGCTCCTCCTCGTAATACTGACAGCTGACTTAAGTCCTGGTTATGATTAATGACAACTTGGTAGTGGCTTTACATAGCACATTTCCTCTCCAGATTACAAAATGCTCTGTAAAAATTCTCTCACATTCCTTCCCAACAGGATGGAAAGATTTAAGAAGACAGAGAGGTAAAGTTACAGGCCCAATAAAAAGTACTAAAGGAAAAAATAGAAATCTGGGTTTAAGCCATTGAGTCTACTCATGAAGCTAGGATGCCGCCCTCCCCCACCACACACACAAGAAGAGGCATTAAAGCACAGTGTGTAGAAACTCACAGAACTGAAGGGGAAAACTGCAGTATGATTACTTCATAAACCAGCCCCCTACACAAAGGGCAGGGAGAGACCAAAAACACAGGCCACTCCAGACTGGAAGGTAATGGGTTAAATAAGCAAGGAAACCTATATCCCAGACTTGACTTGGGCACCACAAGATGAAATCTCTACATCTGGCTGCCAGAATCTTAAAATTTTGTGTAGAGGCATTAATGGAGTCCAGCATATATACCATACAGATGGTCTCAACAAGACCCTGGTCTCTTAAGGACACATCCTTGAAAATGGCTCCCACTGTAGGAACAGTGGGCAGAACATACATTCCAAAGACAGGGGAGGGGGTAAAGAAGCCTCTGATTGCCTGAGTCCAGTTCACGGGTCAAATGGCAGTCGTGTCCTCTTAATGACCTCCTCCAACAAGTACTCCTTTTTTCTTTGGCCTCTGAAAATCTATTTGTGGCTTTGAAATAGATGCATTAGTCAGGTGGGACTACTATTATTCTAGTTATTGATCAAGGATGTTAAAAACAGCTTGAAGAGCTGTTACTACTTTTGGGTTTGTGGCTTATTTATAAGCAGGCAGTTTGTCAGTCTTCTTTCAAGATCAACAATAATCAAGGAGAAGCACTTATTGTTTGTGTTTGAACTGAGCAGAAAGTTCAAGACCTGTGTTATAGGCCCCCCAAACCCACAGTGACTCCAAACTCTTTTTTCTCAAATCCCATCAACTTGTTCTTCAAGATGACGAAGAGGCTCTTGAGTACTATTTCTGACATAGCCTTTCAGTTGGTGGGGGCCAAAGAATTCAGTGGAAAAAGTTTTGAAGTCTTGCAGAAGCTGACTTAAGTCTCCATCTCAGATCTGGATTTCTGTGGAACAGGTTCTCTAATCTTCCAATGGGCTGTGTTCTGGTAGCTGAATGAAAGTTTAGTTCCAAAAAAATTAAGAAACACATTAAAAAAAATTAAGCTACAGCCAAGTTAGTTTAATCAGAAAACAAAAGTCTTGAAATGTAAGATATCTAAGCATAGATATAGATACACAGATATATATAGATATATAGAGATATGATAATTTTGGTACTATATATTGCATTGATTAAAAAAGATAGTTGAGCATCGATTCTGAATACAATAAAATGAAATTGTAAATGAAAAATTGGTAAAAAAATTACATATATAAAGAAATACAAAGAACAAGGAAGGAAGGAAGGAAGGAAGGAAGGAAGGAAGGAAGGGTTAGTTCTCTTTTAGATCTTAAGGGCTGTTATGCATATTCGATCACCAGAATAAGAATGTATGAAGCTCTTCCAAGGAAAGTGGTAGTAACCATCAAAATATTTGATGAAGATGAATTTACCTAATAAATTGTATTAGGTACATAGTACATACATAGCATTGGGTACTAAGAAGAAAATAAAAGTATAAAACACAATTCCTGTCATCTGTATGTCATAGGCTTGCCTTAGTAGACATGCACACCCTAAAAAAAGTAACTGAAAACAAACTTATACTGTAAAGCAAGTGAATGAATAGAAATGTCAATACTATGGAAGATATATACAGAAGAGAGGACATAGGAAGTATGGAAGGGTTTATAACAAAGGAAAAGAGAGAAAAAAACAAGGTAGGAGAAATACATAAGACATGCTAAGGGAGTGTCTGGGTGGATCAGTCAGCTAAACATCAATTCTTGATTTTGGCTCAGGTCATGATCTCACAGTTTATGAGTTTGAGCCCTCCATTGGGCTCTACACTGATGGTGTTAAGCCTGCTTGAGATTCTCTCTCTTTTTTTCTCTGCCTCTCTCTCTCCCCTCTCTGTCTCTCAAAAATAAATAAATAAACATAAAAAAGAGAAAAGAACTGTTAAGGTATTAGAAAAATATAGGACTCCCTGGGGGTAGCTGTAGACCATTTTGCTAAATAAATATTAAGATGGTTTGTGCAAGAAAGAAATATTAAGATGGTTTGTGCAAGAAAGAAGAAGAGGACCTAGAATGTCAGATGATTCAGGCTCTAATGTGCATACACAAACAAAACTCAGTGAGAAGAATTAATGAAAAGGAAAACCTACCACCTATGATATAAATAAATACCCTAGGCAAAACACATATCAACAAATGTTCAAATCTATTGAACAAGACAATGAAACTGTAAAACACTCTTGAGGAGCATGTAAATAGACTTGTACAAATGGAAAAACATATCATGTTCTTGAGTAGGAAGACTGCAAAAAAATACTGCAATTAATGCTAAGTTAAATTATAAATGCATTGTGATTCTAGTATAAAAAAAAGACTATTTTTCTGAAGTGACATAGTTGGTTATAAAGTGTATTGTAAAAATAATAATATTCAATAATAGCTAGAATATCTCTAAAAAGAAAAAAAGAGCAATGGGATGAGATAGGGGAAGCTAGCTCTACCATAGAGTAAAACACAAACCCTCTAAGAGTAAAACAATGTGATATTGCTACATGGGTTGGATATCTAGAAATAAGGCCAGTGGCATATGGATATTTAGTGAACTTAATCAGCAAATCAGTGGAGGAAAGAAAAATGCTTCATGAGTGATGTTATGGTAACTGGATATTCATGTCATTAAAAAAAGATTTAAACCGAATTTTTTTCTCACACTGTAGAGCAAGAAAATTGACAGTGGACACAATATATAAA
Source organism: Hyaena hyaena (assembly GCF_003009895.1). Lineage (NCBI taxonomy): Eukaryota > Metazoa > Chordata > Mammalia > Carnivora > Hyaenidae > Hyaena > Hyaena hyaena. The sequence continues at coordinate 42,575 of NW_024082341.1, read as the reverse complement.
TGTAAAAATTGAAAACACAAATATTGGGAAAAAAGCATGGCTGTATGCTCTATAAACTGGAAGAGGACAAATAAGAAGCAATAAAGAAAAAGATTAATACATTTGATAAATAAATATCTTTAAATATCATGGCAAATATGAAAAAGACAAATGATGAATAAAAAATATTTGCAACATATATGACAAAGATTGGTATTTCTAAAACAGAAAGACAATAAATAGGCAATTATCTAATATGGAGGAGAAAAACTCCAATAACCCTACTGAAAAATGAGCAAGAAATACGAATATAGATCTAACAGAAAAAGAAATACAAATGGCCCTTTAACATGAAAACATGCTCACATCATTAATGGTAAGAGAGTTATTTAATCTATAGATTAAAACTACAGAGATACCATTCTCACCCATCAGACTGTCAAAACTTTAGCAATATATTCTTCTTGGTAAGGATTTGGAGAAATAATCTCATACATTGCTGATGAGAATGCAAAATGGTACAACCATGAGAAGACAGAATTAAGCAATATCTAGTAAAATTACGTATGTTTGTACCATTTGAATCAGCAGTCTCATGTCAAGAATTGGAATGCAATTACACTGATAGTCCCCTCCCCACCTTAGGCACAAGGATATTTATTATGTCATTATTTTCAATAGCAAAAGAATGGAAACAACCCAAGTGCTCATCCAATAGGATATAGGCTAAATAAACTATGGTACATCCACACACTGGAGTGCAAACAGCCTCAAGAAGGAACAAAGATTATCTCAAATACTGATGCTATCATATAGAATCATGTAAATGTTTTACAAAACTGTGAAACAAAATTACTTAGAAAATAAAAGTAATAATAAAATAAAAGTAATTCTTAAGAGCTGAAAACAAAATGAGACAAATGAACTTTACTGAGTTGTGACACAAAGATAATTATTTCAGGTACTTTAAAAACATAACTTGACTCTTTCATGACAGGATATAGTCTTAACAGTGAAAAAAAAACTGCAAAGAAATCTTGATCTATTTTTGGTATTAATCCATGTGTTGTCATCCTGAACTGTTGTATGTGTATGTAGGATATAAGTGGGCAATAATGTTGGTGGTATTGGAAATAAAATTTTTGCCATGTCAGAAGAGAGACACAAATGTAGAATCAGAGAACTTAAGTAAAAGCCTTATAATAATAAATTTCAGTTGAAGATATCAGCATAAATTTATAGAGAGACTTAAGCATTTGTCTTGACTTTCCTGTAAACCTCAGGGTAATCCAATAGTTGATGATGGAAAGTTAACCTTTTTAAAAGAATTATAGTTAATTAATAAAGAATACCCCAATTTGCAACCTCTAATGCAACAATGGACCAAAGCAATGATCATCAATGGCTCTGAAGCCTTAGGTGAAAAGCTGAACTTCATAATGGCTCCATCAAGCTCATGATCCCTGAGCCTACTGATTAATCTCAACACGTAATTCCATATAAGCTAATGAAATATGAAATTCTCACCATTATGAAGTATTCTTGTCAAAAATTTAAAGCCAAATCTGATCATAACCTCCAAATCTAATTATTAAGTTGAACCATATAAAACTGTCAATATTTGACAATTTTGACCTACAAAAATATAATTTCACTTGGCTCAACACAACACCTAAATTGAGGGGGCAGATAAGCATGGTGAATTATATTCAATAGTGAAGCAATTAGCAAAATCCAGACATTATAAATCAACCAGTTTCTGCAATAACAATAAAACAATAAAAATTTTTAAGATTAAAAAAAATTTTTTAATGTTTATTTATTTTGAGAGAGAGACACAGAGCATGAGCAGAGGAAGGGTAGAGAGGGAGGGGGACCCAGAATCTGAAGCAGGCTCCAGGCTCTGAGCTGTCAGCACAGAGCCTGATGCGGGGCTGGAACCCATGAGCGAGATCATGCCCTGAGCTGAAGTTGGACACTCAACCGGCTGAATCACCCACATGCCCCCAAAATTTTTAAGATTTTTAAAGGAGGGGAGAGAGTACTTATAGACTAAAAAAGACTTGAGATATATTAATGAAACACAAAGTGTGGACTGTATTGGGATTCTGATTCAAATAATCCAATTGTCAAAACAAAATGAGTCAATTAAAAAATTTTTGAAATTATTTGGATATTTGATGATAATAAAGAATAACTGCTGATTTTTTCATTCTTTAGTAGCATTGTAGTTTTTTTACGAAGAAGTATTATTTTTTGGAATTATATACTAGAGCATATTAGAGATGAAATTCAATTAGTCTGAGATTTGCTTTAACATAGTCTAAGGCGTGGAAAAGAAAGATGTAATTATAAATGAAAAAGGTTTGCAAAGTGTTGGTAATTATGTAATATGGGTGCTGGCTGATAAATGAGCATTTGTTAAACTATTCTCTATACTTTTGTCTAATGTTATATATATGTAACATTTTCCATCACTTAAAAATTTGGGGAAAGATTTAGATTCTAATCATTGGAGAGTCATTGAAAGTCTCTCATCAGGGAAGAACAGATTCATCAAATTATAAAAAATAACACCCATTCTAGTCTTGACTTTTTCTATGATACACATAGGAGCCCAAATATAACTGCAATTCCTTTCAACCTGACTGTTTGAAGCCCAAAGCAAAGGTATCTCCAAAACGAGTGGGTGGCAGACACATTTGCCTTACAGCTCTTTTTCTAAAGAGAGAAATGAAAGAAAAAAGTCAACATGCAGGTCAGATCTTTATGATTCTCTAATGCCCCAACAGATCAGCAAGAAAAAGGTTTTCCAAATAAATTGATGTTGTATAACTCAAAGACAGGAAAGGTTGTGCAAAGTTTGTGCATCTTTTTTTGAACAAAACTTTAGAAGTTAACCAATTTAAGCTATCTGAACAGAAAGTTAAAATGATATATTACTTTTTTTCTCTTTCTCTCTAAAGGAAATAGTTCCACACTTACAATAATGTAAGACACATTAACATATTCTCTGTACAAACTTGTTTATGCTGTTAATTTTCTTTTTTATTTTTTAATTAAAAAAATTTTATAGTTTATTATTTTTAAGACAGAGAGAGAGCATGAGTGGGGGAGGGGTAGAGAGAGAAGGAGACACAGAATCCAAAACAGGCTCCAAGCTCTGTACTGTCAGCATAGAGCCCGACGCAGGGCTTGAACTCAAGGACCTGGAGATCATGACCTGGGCCGAAGTCGGACGCTCAACTGATTGAGCCACCCAGACGCCCCATGCTGTTAATTTTCTTAAGAAAGCCTTTTTTCCAAAGGGTATAAGCATAAACTTAAGCCTTGGTGTGACTTTAATTCTATTTATTTTAGATTTCACAAATGGCATACAAGTATTTTCAAGATATGATTCCTGCCATCCTTGAACATGGCAGTTTCATTTTCTGTTTCTTCCTACCAACCAGCTCTCTCACTGTGAACACACTGAAGTGGACCTCAAAGATTTCTGCCCCATAATGCCCAAATCATTGTGTAATCCCCTTCTCTTGAACATAGGCAGGACCTGTGACCTGACTCTCACCAATGTCATATAGCAAAGGAGATTGCACGCCACTCCTGTGACTAGGTTATGTTATAAGACAAGGTGGGATGACTCACCACTCCCATGGTTAGACTGTGAAATATGTATGACTTTGTCTTGCAAGAATTCACTGGAGAGACTTTCTTGTTGGCCTTGAAGAAGTAGGTTTCTATGATGTGCATGGAAGAGGCCATCGAGAGGCTCTCTAGGTTTTGAGAGCCTTGATCTTTCAACCATAAGGGGATAAATTTTGTCCACAACCACATGAACTTGACAGAGTATCTGAAGCTCCAGGAAGTAACACAGCACGCCTGACACCTCAGTTAGTCTTGTGAGATTCTGAGCAGAGAATTCAAGTTGGTCATGTAGAGGCTGCAGGTCCATGGGAACTGAGATAATTTTGTTTAAATATCTTGTTTTAACATCTTCTCTTGTGTCTCCAATTCTTTCCCCTACTCGTGCTTCCACCAACAGCAGTTGCCTTAACCTTACATCTAATAGTGGAAATATAACTCTATGTTATAATTATTTATGGCATGGGTCCCCCATCAGACATTGAGTTTCTCATTTATTCATGCATTTGTTCAACCTTTATTTCCTGATCACAACAAACTGGATATTATGGTAAGTTCTGAGGTGATAGACTTGAAAAGTCTTTTCTCAAAAGATGGAGATCATCTCTTATTCATCTTTATGTTTCCTGATGAGTGCTGCATCCGGAACATAAAAATGGGGAGTAAGTGAGACTCTAGGTTAACTTGCCAAAACATCGGTTTTCCAAAGATAGTTTGCTAAATAACCAATTTATCAAAAACTGCCAAGCACCTAAAACTGGTTTTTCATGCCATTTCACTTTGAAAAGTGGAGATGGGTTCAGAGTTTAAGCTTACAGAAACTGGGGAATATTTAACGAAAAGTCTACCCCTTGAATTTTAAGCCATGTTTGCATTCTATAATATGAATCCCATCAAACATTGATATTCAGCCAACTGAAACTCTGTGGGGAAAACACTGTGGCAAAGCTGAGCAAATTGATCATCTGGTGAATTAACTGCAGTAAATTGGATTGCAGGTTATTATTCTTATCTCTTTGGTAGAAACAATAAAAACAACAGTGATTTTCAGGAAGACAAGATCCTTGAACTGAAAGAGCTGGAGAGACCACTCATGGAAGGGATAAGACATAAACTGAGCTTTGAAAGAGAAGAATCTGAATGAAGGAGAACTTTGGAACAAGCTACTTAATATACAAAGGACAGTGAGGCTACTTTTTCACCAAAGCAATTAGGTCCAAATGTAATGTATTACTTATCATAAATATTAAACTATTTTATTAATTTACTTCTAGGACACATAATAATTTTTCAAAAGACATTCACAAAGAGACTTATAGTCTGGAATGTAGTTTGAAGGGCAAAATTCTAACCTTAAGGAGAATTGCATTTTTCTGACAGTCCACTTTGGAGAATTTAGAATGAGATACTGAGAAACACTATATTCTTTGTAAGCAATATGTTTACTTTAAAAACAGAAGTAAATGCAAAGACATTTTCCTTAATAACAATAACAAAAATACTACAAAAACACATCCCTCCTTACTTTGTTGTTTGGTCTTACCAATATCCTACATGTGTCTCTGATGACAGTATTACTAGTTGTCTTTATTTCTTCTTGATTTCTTACCTATCATCAGATCTTTGTTGCTTCATAAAGAATTCAAACTATTCTTTTTTTGGTTTTATTTTGTGTTTCTTATTTTTTGAAATTGTTTGTAAAGCTTTGGAATTATTTCTTCCTTCAATGAGTAGAACTCATTGACATAACCATTTTGGCCTGCTGTTTCTCTATCACTATAGTAATATTCAGATTTTCTATTTCTTTCAGGGAAATTAAAATTTTCTTTTTTTTAATTTATCTAAGCTTTAAACATCTTGGCATAAAATCTTTTATTTATAATATCTTCAAAGTATGGGTGCCCCTGTGTGGCACAGTTGGTTGAGCATCCAACTCTTGATTTCAGGTCAGGTCATGGTTTCATGGCTCATGGGTTTGAGCGCCATGTCCAGCTCCATGCTGACAGGGCAGAGCCTGCTTGAGATTTTCTGTCCCCTTCTCTCTCCGCCCCTCCCCTGCTCACTTTCTCTCTCTAAATAAATAAATAAGTAAATATTAAAAAAAAATATCCTTATGTATATATTTCTACAGCATATAGACCACTTTTAATCCTAGTGATATATATTTGTACTTTCACTCTCTTTTTATTGGTCAGTCTTGTCATGTTTGTTTATTTTATTTTGACCAAAAAATAACTATTTTCTTTGTTGGTTCTTTCATTATATCTTCATTTTCCATTTTTATTAATGTTACCTCATCATTAGCAGTTCGTTTATTTTACATTCTTTGTATTTATTCTGCTTTTCTAACTTTTAAAGTTGAGTACTTAGCTCATAATGTTTATTTCTTTAATGTATGAGTTATTTTAAAATCTGTTTTTCTTTTTTAATGCATTTTTCCTAACATCTTTTGATTATTGATATTTAGTATGATATAATTTGTTTGAATTGATATTTAGTATGATATAATTTGTTTGAAATTTATTGAATCATACTTTATGGTCTAATATGTGGTCAATTTTCCTAAATAGCCCATGTACTTGAAAAGATTTTTAATTTTTAGGTACAATATTCCACAGATGTCCAATAGGTCAAGATTATTATTTGTAATGTTTAAATATTATGTATCTTTACTGAAACTTTAGTCTGACCTCAATCTGAGAGCCATGTATTATAACCTTCTTCTATTAGGTTAATTTCTCCCTTGAATCCTATCAAGCTTTGTTTTAAATATTTAAAAAAATTTTTTTAATGTTTTATTTATTTCTAAGAGAGAGAGAGAGAGTGACAGCGTGAGCAGGGGAGGGTCAGAGAGAGAGGGAGACACAGACTCTGAAACAGGCTCCAGGCTCTGAGCTGGCAGTCAGCACAGAGCCCGACGCGGGGCTCGAACCCACGAACCGTGAGATCATGACCTAAGCGAAAGTCGGACGCTTAACCGACTAAGCCACCCAGGCGCCCCAAGTATATTGTTATTAATGAGTATGTAAATGTTTAGTAAAACTACAAAAATTTTCATGAAAATACTAATCCAAAATCATGACAGTGATTATCTATGGAGAAGGAGAGAAGGAAATAGTGTTTAGGAGGAGTACAGAGAGGCCATCATTTATATGTATAAAATTTTATTAAAAGAATGACNCACAGACTCTGAAACAGGCTCCAGGCTCTGAGCTGGCAGTCAGCACAGAGCCCGACGCGGGGCTCGAACCCACGAACCGTGAGATCATGACCTAAGCGAAAGTCAGACGCTCAACTGACTGAGCCACCCAGGCGCCCCTATTTTAAATATTTTAAATATATCTTATTGTATGCAAATAAGCTTAGATTTATGCCTTCCTGAGGGGTTGAACCCTTTACTGCTAATGAGATATAAATATATATATAATAAAAATAAATGTATTATATATGACAAACATATATACATATATATTTTTTTGCCTTGAAGTCTTCTGGTTTCAATATAACTAACCCAGCATCTTTGTTATTTGTTTTTGTATTTCTTTCATATCTTTCCTATTTTTTTACTATTTCTCAAGATCCTTATGCTTTAGATGTGACACTTGTAAGACGTATATATGTCTGTTTTCTACTCTGACAAACTTTGCCTTTCAATTTTTTTAAATGTTTATTTATTTTTGAGAGAGACACAGAGCATGAGCAGGGAAGGGGAAGAGAGAGGGAGATAGACTCCAAAGCAGGTTCCAGTCTCTGAGCTGTCAGCACAGAGCCTGACACAGGGCTCGAACTCACAAACAGTGAGATCATGACCTGAGCAGAAGTCAGTCAGTTAACTGATTGAGCCACCCAGACACCCCAATTTTGCCTTTCAATTGAAGAAATTAGTTCTTTTTCAAAATACTGATGTATTGGATATATTTGTAGTACCACAGTTTGTGCTTTGTATCTGTCCTGGTTTTCTGTCTCTTTCGTTTATTTCCTTCTTTTGTTATTCTAAAAAAATCTTCCCCATTTTTTGTTTTAGTAGTTTTGCTAAAACATTTTATCATGTATACTTAATGAAGATAAATGGCTACAGAAGTGCACATCTCAGATCTTTGACTGTGAGGAGCATAATGGACCCAAAGTCCCAGCTTCCATACTCAAAACTCCATCACTGTAAATGCACAGAGGTGTGACCAAGTGTGGTGAGGATACCAAGGCAGGTAGGTCTATTTCTCGGTGATATAGGACTCTTTATTTATTATTGTTGTTGTTGTTGTTGTTGACATAGGACTCTTCTGAAGGAAGAGTGTGCTATCCAGCTCAAGGAGTCAACATCAACTGTTCACAATTTTTTTGAACTGCATACGGTCTGATTTTCCCACCAAAACCACACTCTTTCCTTTACAAAATTCAGAACATTTATGGTCTCATGGCTTTCCCAGTCTTCTCTAGCTTCCCATATGTCCTCATATATATTTCCCCTAGTACATCACTTATGTGTCTAATTGTGTTTTGGAGTCTGCCTCTCAGAGATCCTAGATAAATAAAAGCGGTACCAGAGGTAGTCCAAGAAAATAAGTGGTATAATGAGGATTTGGGGTTGATTCACCTACCATCAAGTGGGAAAAGAGGATAATATCCTGGCTGGCTAGTGGGACAGAGGTCATCACTGTACATGATGGTAAAGAAACCTAGCCCAGTATTTAGTAGACTCACTAATACTGAATTTGCCTAAGACCTCCTATACTGGCCTCGCAACCAACTAGCAGCTTTACTTTTGCTTTTTCAATACTATTCCCCTCTTTTTTTATAATCCAGTATTTTTTCTCTTTGCCTAAATCCTTGTCTTGATAGTCTGCCATAATCCTATTTTTTTTCTAACACTGACTCCTCTATTTAGCTCTAGCAAATCTGCTCACAATCTCTGATGATATGGTTTCCATTACTGAGAAGCCTACCTACCATCTGCCTGCTGTTATGTTATCTCACTAATCCTCACAATTCTGCCAGTAGTTATTATTACCACATCTAGGCTGAGATTCAGTAATATTCAGTTAATGGAGTGACATTGTAGCTTTACCTATGTTCCCATTCACATAGAAGATGAGTGACTTCAAGGGAAAAACCTTAAATCTTGACTAGTAAGAATGTATGTGATGTGCCCAACAGACTGAGAAGTCAGTGCTAACAGAGCCAATTTGTAGAGATTATAAAACCACTGGAAGAAAATTCACCAAGAGGAAAGAATGAATGTGTGACAGTGAACCGAACTCATAAACAATGCATAAAGATCATAAGGAAGAGGTAAGATAAGGCTAAACATAGCAGCTATTACCCTGCCCAGTTCTTTTGAAAACACACTGGAGAGGTATGTGCTTCCAGGAGACTAAGAGAACTATAGATGTTCATGGAAAGAACTGGCACCATATAATCATTGGGAACCAATCAATCTTGCTGTGGGAATACTACCCACTCCACTGTCCCCAGTCAAGCAGAAAATAAATAATACAGAAGGAAGAACTAGTCTCTTTGTTTAGTAAAAAAGCACGGGAAATGGGGTACGGGGCATGGAAATGTGCACAGATGGACTAGGAACAGTTGTGGAGTTTGCACAAGTCAACACCAATGTATTGGCTGGAACTGCCTCGACTAGTGGCAGTGGTAGAACTCCTTCCCTCTGGGCAAAAGAGATGTACCAGAAGCAGATTTCCCACTAGAATGGCACCAAATAGTAAACGTTGCAGAAAAATTAATTCATTTATCCAACAAATATTTATTGAAGAGGTACTAAATGCCAGGCACTGTGTTAGATGTTTCCATTGGCAATGAGGCAGCAGAGGTGTCTGGGACTATTAGCAAATAGAGTGAGGAAAAGCAGCTGTCTCACTAAACTCAGTGATACTTTTTGACCCAAAAAGCCGTATTGTAAAATCCTACTTCACCAGCCTTCTTCTTTGCATACATTTAATCATAGTCTCAATCCATTTATCCAACAAGACCTTTTCTTATTGGTTTATTAGAGACTTTTCTTTGAGGGATACTAGCCTTTTTATGATCATATGGATTGAAACGTGACTCTCCTTGTCTGTTGTTTGCCTTTGACATTTATTTGTTGTGGAAGCAAGCATTACTGTTTTGTGACCTGATAATTCTTTATACACGCCTTTGTTGCAGACCTAACCTCCTTGTTTACAATGTCTCGCCTTTAAGGCTGCGAAAACAATGCCAGACCTGAAATCAGAATATCTGTATTATGGCAAAAATCTTCTAACATTACTAATACTGTGATCTTGGGTAAGTTCTTTCAGACTAACATTAAACTCTACAGCATCAGACACTCTGCTAGGTTTTTAAATATATAATATCTGATTTAATTTTTATAATTTTTTGCCAATTTTTCAAATGAAAAAACTCAGAGAAATAAGGTAATTTACCCAGATATATACAGCTAGTTAATGACAGAGTTGGGAATCAAACTCAGATATGACTCCAAAGCCTATGTTGTTTTCTTAATATGTGCTTCTGGATTCTCATGTGACAAAGCACACATATACATATAAAAAGATAATTACATTGAACTGTGATCCCCAAATCCCTCAATGCTCTGAGATTCCATGATTGAAAACATCTATTGAAAACCAGCAACCATGAGACACCCTTGGGAGCAACTGACTTTACAAGCACTGGTTCCACAGAGGAAAGCAATTAACAGCAAACAACAATGAAGGGAATGAATCTTGATTTTAAAAACTATTCAGCACTGACGTTGAGCAGGATTACTCCAAAGAGACTAGAATAAATTCTTTTTATGGCAAGTTTTGCAATTTCACTGTGAAAAGTACTTAATGTATAGAGGATATATTTTATTGGAAGTCTACTGTGCACTAACAGGTTTGCCTATAGCAGACCTTAGGAGATAAATATTTTACTCACCATTTTACAGGTGAATTAACCAAGACAAAAGGACGTTACATACTCATACAACTGGTAACACTCATACTTACTCCAAAGTTCCACCCAACACAACACAGTAGTGAACTTCCCCCTGAAATAAATCACTTCAGTATAAAATCATTACCAAGTAAGCAATCCCTATCAAAATGCCACCAGAATTTTTCACAAAACAAGAACAAATGATCCTAAAATCTGTATGGAACTACAAAAGACCCTGAATAGTCAAAGCAATCCTGAAAAAGAAAAACAAAACTGGAAGCAGCCCTATTCTGGACTTCAAGCTATATTACAAAGCTGTAGTCATCAAGACAGTATAGTGCTGTCACAGAAACAGACACATAGATCATTTGAACAGAATAGAAAACCCAGAAATGGACCCACAACTATATGGTCAACTCATCTTTGACTAAGCAGGAAAGAATATTCAATGGAAAGAAGACAATCTCTTCAGCAAATGGTGTTGGGAAAACTTGTCACTGACATGCAGAAAAATGAAAATGGACCAATTTCTTACACCATACCAAAATGGATAAAAGACCTAAATGTGAGACAGGAAACCATCAAAATCTTACAGCAGCAAGCCCTTTGACATTGGCCAGAGAAACTTCTTACTAGATATATCTCCAGAAGCAAGGGAAGAAAGAATGAAATCTGGCCTTGTGTAGCAACATGAATGGACCTTGAGGATGTTATGCTGAGCGAAATAAGTCAGGCAGAGAAGGACAAATATCATATATTTGCACGTATAGGAGGATTAGGAGGAACTTAACGGAGGACCATGGGGGAGAAGAAGGGGGGATATAGTGGGGGAGAGGGAGAGAGGCAAACCATGAGACACTCTTGGATGCTGAGAACAAACTGAGGACTGATGGGTGTGGAAGGGGGAGGGGGGAGATGGGCATGGAGGAGGGCACGTGGGGATGAGCACTGGGTGTTATATGGAAACCAACTTGACAATAAACTATTTTGTCAAAAAAAAAGTTATGTTTACACTATACTGTAGTTTATAAGTGTGCAATAGCATTACATTAAAAAAAAAACAATATACATTCTTTAATTACAAAACGATCTTCTGAGGGGCACCTGGGTGGTTAAGCTGATTAAGCATCCACCTTTGGCTCGGGTCAAGATCTCATAGTTCCTGGGTTCAAGTCCCACATTGAGCTCGGCATGCTGACAGCACTAGGCCTGCTTAGGATTCTATCTCCTTCTCTCTCTGTCCCCCCACCCCCACCCCCATGCGCGTGCGCGCGCGCACACACACACACACACACTCTCTCTCNGAGAAGAAGGGAGGAAATGGTGGGGGAAAGGGAGAGAGGCAAACCATGAGAGACTCTTGAATGCTGACAAAAACTGAGGACTGATGGATGTGGGGGTGGGGAGGGGCACGAGGGGGGGCACTTGTGAGATTGAGCACCGGGTGTTATATGGAAACCAACTTGACAATAAACTATTTGTAAAAGAAAAACAAAAAACAAAAACGAACTATTGGGACTTCATCAAGATAAAAAGTTTCTGCACAGTGAAAGAAACAATCAATAATACTAAAAAGCACTTAATGGAATGGGAGAAAATATTTGCAGATGAGATATCTGGCGAAGAGTTAGTATCCAAAATCTATAAAGAACTTATCAAACTCAACACCTGAAAACAAATAATCCAGTTAAGAAATGGGCAGAACACATGAATAGATATTTTTCCAAAAAAGTCACCCAGATGGCCAACAGACACATGAAAAGATGCTCAACACCACTCATCATCAGGAAAATACAAATCAAAATCACAATGAGATACCACTTTACACCGGTCAGAATGGCTAAATTAACAACACAAGAAATAACAGATGTTGGTGAGGATGCAGCAAAAGGGGAATCTTCTTACACTGTTGGTGGAATGCCAACTGGTACAGCTACTCTGAAATATAGTATGGAGTTTCCTCAAAAAGTTAAAAAATGAACTACCCTACAATCCAGCAGCCCTACAACCAAGCAGTTGAACTACTAGGTATTTACTGAAAGAATATAAAAATACAGATTCAAAGGGATACATGCACCTGATGTTTATAGCAGCATTATCAAGAATAACCAAACCATGGAGAGAGCCTAAATGTCCATCAACTGATAAATAGATAAAGAAGATGCGGAGCTGTGGTATACCCACACACATATATATACACACTGCATATATTGCACATATGTGGAATATTACTCAGCCATCAAAAAGAATAAAATCTTGCCATTTGCAATGACATGGATGTAGCTATAGTGTATTATGCTAAGCAAAATAAGTCAGTCATAGAAAGACAAATACCATATGACTTCACTCATATGTGGAATTTAAGAAACAAAACAGGTGAACCTGGGAGAGTGGGGATGAGGGAAGCAAACAATAAGAGACTCTTAACAACAAGGAACAAACTGAGGGGTGCTGAAGGGGAGGTGAGTGGGCAGATGAACTAAACGGGTAATGGGTATTAAGGAGGGCACTTGTGATGAGCACTGAGTGTTATATATAAGTGATTAATCACTAAATCTTTTTCCTGAAATCAATATTACACGATATGTTAACTAGAATTTGAATACAAACTTTAAAAAAGGCATTACCAAGTGAGGTTCTTTTCTTGCAGCAACTTAGTCTTATGACATTGTCATAGTTGAAGAACCTCATTAGATCTGCAGTATTTGAGGGTTCTTCTGAGTTAGTAAAGTGGGGAAAAAGCATATTAGAAAGAGTTATGAGTCTTTCCCAGAGTGGAAAATTTATAAATAGACTGGCCAAACACTTAAGGAAAACTTTAAAAATATATCTATTGCTGACTTTTCAGAAAAGAACCTATATTGAAAATTTAAACCTGACACAACTTGTTGAGCAAAAAAAAAAAAAAAAAATCTATCTTTTTCCTTAAAGGCTGGGCTAGAAAATTCACATGTTCCCTACTTCTCTATTAAAGTTTCTGAACCTCATTTAATGTGAATTCCTATGAGAAATAGAGTTACATGTACATAACATGGTGTCATTTAAAACTCCCTCCTAAAGGACTTGACTCTCCTTCAGACTTGTGAGCTATTGAAATGGAGAATGGTTATGGAAAGCTTCAGAGAAAGTATACATTCTCAGAAATAAAAGGTAAAGGGGAAAAAATTCATCAAGTTTGGGTGCAGTATAAATTCTGGAAGAGATTTTAATTAAGATTTTTTAAATTATTTCTTCATGTACTTTCAGAGCCAAGAAAACCATGGGTGTGATGTGCTTGCTAGCTTGTTTATAACACCCCTAACATATCACTTCATTGGATGCAGTGATAACATAACCACCACAAGGTGACTACATGATGTTCTAGGTAAATATGATCGGCTTTAAGCACTCTTTAGAATGAGGTTTAGAGTAAAAGTGTAGCAACTGCCATCCTATATTTTGCTGCTTTTTGCTCAAGTGTATTTGGAATGGTATTTCCCTTTCATTAGGCTATTTTGGAAAATCATCTTGATTTTACCTCATGAACCATACTCACAGAGATGCTTTTGATCCCTTATGACATTTGGTTTTATGAACTAGGCTTTTCCTAATTCTACTTTAAAAAATTCTGTTGTGATTCTCTCAAATGCCAAAAGGGAAAACATTTATAATGATGTTGCATAACATTTACCTTCCAAATATCAAGCTTAGCGTATACAAATCATGACAGGGCATAAAAGTACCTCCCTATTATATTTGTGTGTGTATTTCATATTCTTTCAGAAAATGTCATGAGGTGATCTGCATGCATATTCAAGTACTATTTCCTAAGATAACATAAAATTCTAAATATAGAAAAGTCGAGACCTGAACAGAATCCATCTTTCTGGAATCAAATACCTTTCAAAACATAAAAGGAGTAACCTTCAGAATCATCACTGATTCCTCCTTTTCCCTTATATCCCTTATTGGATATAATTGTTTTATTTTACCTCAGAAATGTCCAGTGGCCACACACTGTCTCATGTTTTATTAGAACTATTTCAAGTAATACCTTACTAGCCTTCTACCCATCTGTTTCTCTCACTTTAGTCCATTTTGTTTGTAGTACTACCAGAGTAAACTTAAAATTAATGGGTTTATATCCATGATTGATACCATTTGCTGATTCCTAATTGCCTGTATGGTAAAAAATACAAAATTCTTAATACAATATCTCTCAAAGTGTGATTCATAGAACAACCACATCAGAATCTTTTAAATTTCTTACTTAAAGGGGGAAAAGATGTATATTCCTGGCTCTAACCTAAGCCTAGCAAATCAGAATCCTTGGGTCTGAGTTCAGTAATCTATACTTTATCCTCTTACTTAGAAAGAATAAGTCTTTTTGAAAAAAAAGATAAAGCATAAAATGTTATTTAAGTTCTAAAGAATTTCAGTATCTGGCAATAATATGAATGAAAAATCCTGAAAACAGTGATCAAAAATTTCTGAAAGTACTAGATAAATGAGTGGATTAATATTAACAAACTTAAAGGAAAATCATGAAGCCTCAGGTTGGGGGGCAGGGAGAACATAGATCCAAAGAGGTGAAACAGAGTGAGAAATTTGATCACAAAGATATCATAAAATCGAACCCAAGTCTCAGGGGAAAGGAAAGGAATGAGGAAGGAAGGAAGGAAGGAAGGAAGGAAGGAAGGAAGGAAGGAAGGAAGGGAGAGAGGGAAGGAGGGAGGGAGCACAGGGAGAGGAAGAGAAAGGAAGGGAAAGCAGAAAGAGAAGGGAAAGGGAAAGGAGAAGGGAAAGGAAAGGAAAAAGGAAAGGAATGGAAAAGGGAACAGGAACGGGGAAGGGGAGGGAAGGGAAGGGGAGGGAGGGGAAGGAAGGGGAGGGGAGGGAAGGGGAGGAGAGGAATAGATAGCAAAAATACTTCTTTGTCTTAGCTGTCATTCTGAGAAGAAATAAAATCATTCACCCTGAATATCCATAACCATTATCTGGTTCTTCATGTAAGTTGATGGCTTAAATTTACACTATTTGCTTGGAACAAAATATAATGACAAACTACTTTTATAATGGACAAAAATCTGTACCATTACCAAAGGCAAATCTCTTTCAGAGGAAAACACTGTCAATCTAAGCAACAAAAGACTCAAATAAATTTCTAAATATGAGTTACCAATGAAAAGCTATGACACAAGAAGACAAAGCATCATAGTGAAAGTAATTATTAGTAATTATTTTAAAAAGTTCAGAAAGACTTTAAATGTAGACATATAGGGGCACCTGGGGGGCTCAGTCAGCGAAGCATTCGGCTCTTAATTTCGGCTCTTGATTACGGTTGTGAGATGGAGTACCACAGCAGGCTGTGTGCTGACAGCAGAGGGCCTGCTTGGCATTCTCTCTCCTTCTCTCTCTGCCCCTCCCCTGCTCTCTCTTTCTCAAAATAAATGAATAAACATATTTTTGAAATGTAGATATTTAGAATTTAAAACAAATGTTTACAATTAGCAAAAAAGATTATGGTTTATAATTATTATTTCCCACTGAAAGAAACAGGGTTACTTGGAGAATTGGCTGAGCCAGACCTGGAAAAGAAAATATACAGGTTGACCTTAGAATACCTTGTCCTATCAGAAAGCAGTGAAGCTGCTAAAGACTACTGTACCCATGCCAAAATGACTAGGGGAACGAGTAAGGAGGCCCAATGTTGGCCAAAGATGGGAAGACTGGGCACAAAAACAATAGCTGCAATGGAAATATTGAATAGTTAAAATCTATCAGCTCATAATATTTAAACAAAAATTCAAAAGCTGCCTCTGAAGGATTCTAGGGATCAAACACATTATACTGGAAACCGTTAAAAAAAAGAAAAGAATCAGGCCTTGATTAAAAATGCAAATTGGACATCAAGATAGCCAAAAAGTCAATATGTTTTTAAAATAAATATTCCATCTAATAAATGAAGGGATGCCTGGGTGACTTAGTCGGTTAAGCATTTGACTTCGGCTCAGGTCATGACCTCACGGTTCATGGGTTCAAGCCCCCCACATTTGGAGCCTGCTTCAGATTTTGTGTCTCTGTCTCTCTCTGCCCCTCCGCTGTTCATGCTCTGTCTCTCTCTCTCTTTCTCAAAAGTAAATAAACACTTAAAAAATTTAAGAAATATTCCATTTAATAAATGAAGAAGGAATAAGAAATTTTATATGTCATCATTTTACAACTTTTTTTTTTTTTTTTTTAAATGTTTTATTTATTTCTAGGAGAGAGAGAGAGACAGCGTGAGCAGGGGAGGGTCAGAGAGAGAGGGAGTCACAGACTGAAACAGGCTCCAGGCTCCGAGCTGGCAGTCAGCACAGAGCCCGACGCGGGGCTCGAACCCACGAACCGCGAGATCATGACCTAAGCGAAAGTCGGACGCTTAACCGACTAAGCCACCCAGGCGCCCCATCATTTTACAACTCTTAATGAAATAATGAATAGGCAGTGATCATCAATGGTTGTTAAGTCACTAGAAATTCTGTAAAGGAAGAATCATATCTTTCATGACATCACAGCCACTCCTTTCCCATCATCATGCCTTGGAATTTATTACTAATAATTGCAGCCCCTTCATAATCTTAGTTTTATGCATTTCTCTGACCACCTCTCCCTATGTTTTCATCTCACCACTCTACTGAAATAGTTCTTGTCAAAGTCACCAGGGACTTCCACATTGATAATCACAAGGGTCAATCTTTGTTCTTCATTTTGGCTTATCAATTGTATTTGTCACAATTTATCACTCTCTCCTTTATTTGCTATTTCTTTCATTATATTATATTGAATTTCTTCATATTTCACTGGTTGCTCTTTCAAAAGTCCCCTATCTACTTGACCTCTTAACCTTGTGCCCAAGGACTCAGTCTTTTGCAGTCTTCTCTTTTCTATCTATACTCAATTGTTTAGTGATCTCATGTCTTTTATAATTTTAAATACCACAACTTCCAAATTTATATCACCAACTCAAATTGTTCTTTCAAAATCCGGACTCAAATATAAAACTATCTATCCAATGAAAATCTCATACACATCTCAAACTTAGCATGTCCAGAATGAACTCTTGAATCTTCCCCCAAAACCTGTCCTGCCCACAGTCATTTCCATATAATTTAATGCATCAGTCCTTCAAATTGCCCAAGCCAAAAATCTTGGGATCTCCTTTGGAATTGCCCTTGACTTTTCTCCTCTCATTCCCTATATAAGTTCTTTTTTAGCTCCAAGCTGTCAGGACAGAGCCTGACATGGGCCTCAAACCCACGAACCATGAGATTATGACCAGAGCCAAAGTCAGATGCTTAACCAACTGAACCACCCAGGTGCTCTGCAAATTCTTTTTTTTTTTTTTTTTCAAATAAATTCTTTACAAAAAGAAACCCATAGTTCAATGTTTTCTCACTATTCACACTGCTACCACTGATCCATGCACTATGATCTCTTGCCAGGGTTATAGCAATCTTTGTCCATTGCAATTTATTAGCCCAATATTAATAAAATCAAAAGTTGAAGCCCATACAATGGCCTAAAAGATCTTACCCATTCTGTACATTTTTACCATTCTGGCCTGTTCTACTCCTCTTTCCCTCACTTAATCTGCTCCAGCCATGTTGATCTCTTTGTTTTTCCTTGAACACAACTAAGAGCCTTTGAACTGACTAATCTCCTCAGCCAGAAATGCTATTCCCTAGTTATCTCAAGGTTAATGCCCTACCTTCTTCAAGTCTTTGCATAAAAGACACTTTCTACATTAGGCCTTCTGATACTCCGTCCAACTTCCAATTTCTTTACTCTATTTTTTTCTTATAATATTTATTAGCTTCAAACATCCCCTATAATTTAGTTAGTGCATTGTTTGTTGTTTGTCTTCCTTTATTGGAGAAACTCAACAAGAGCAGCAGTTTTGTTTTACTTTGTTTTCCAAAGTACTCCAGTATTCAGTAAATGCTTATTGAATGAATGTATAAATAAATCAGTGAATCAATGAACGTATAAGTGAATAAGAATTTCTATTCATCAAAAACATCATAGAAAATGAAAAGACTAACCATAAAATATGAGAAGATATGTACAATACCTGTAATTAAGGAAGGCTTAATATCATAAATGTATTTTTAAAATAAATACTTTGAATAGATAAGAAGATAAACATCATAATAGAAAAATTGGCAATGATAATATTAATAATAATAACAGACCCTTCTTAAAGAGGAAATGTAAATGGTCAGTAACTAATAAAATCTTGTTTAGCCTCATTAGCGATAAAAGAAATATAAATTACAGACATAATAAGATTTTACACATCTACCATTTAGTAAAAAGTAAAGTTTATTGGCAAAGATGCAGACCAATAGGAACATTGCAGCAGAGAATATACATTGGTTATTTAACTTAATTTGGAAAATAATTTGGCATTACCTGATAGAGCTGAAAATATACATACCTACAATTCAAATAGGAATATTCTAGAGATAAATCTCTACGTGTTCTCTAGGAGACATACCAGAATTTTTATAGCTTCATTGTATATAATAGAAAAATATTTAACTCAGCTTCACTATCCAAAGACTGGATAAATATCGATATTCATACCATGAAATATTTTACAGCAATGAAATGAATAAACTGTGGCTTTATGCATCAACATATAAAATAAAAAGAAGTGATATGAGAAGTTAACTAGCATTTTTATAAAATTAACAAACAAAATTAATTACTGAAAGATAGTTACATAATAAATTATTTAAAAAAAACATGAGACTGCTTTTAAAAATTAGATTACTAGTAAGTCAGGTAAAGAGCAGGTGATGTGATTGGAATTACATACACAAGTAGCCTTCAATTACATTAGTGATGTTCTCCTTCACAAATTAGGAGGTCTTTTAGGTTCTAGGACCAATTCCAATGAGGGCCGTGGCAGGTGGTGAGGAGTTCTCCCACACCAACAACAAATAATTCTCTGGATACCAGTTGGGTGTTCTACAATTTAACTCAATCCCCTAACACTATCTACTTGGATATAGGATGAGATACCACAGGTTTAGGGCTCAGTCCTACAAGACTGCCCTCCCCTTCTTCAGATGCCAGCTGAAAACCAGGTTATTTATTACCTGTGCTTCTGACCAATTGACTATGGACTGGAGGTTCCCACAACTTCCTCCTTGAGTTGGATTAACCTGCTAATTCTTAGAGCTAATAATGCTTTGTTAATTCAGGTAGTGTGCTAAAAATTGCTTTAGTTTCTGTTGAGAAAGCTATCTGATACAGAATATTTAAGACCCAATGATCTAAATAAAATGAAAGTTTAATTGAGGAAACGTTTGGCATGAGATTAAATTCTAGCATGTTTATCATAGATTATAGATATCTTCTGTTGTGTTTTATGGATAGTCATAATAAAAAATAATTCCCTTGATACCAAATTGTATTTATACAAAGCCTGTATTTACTTATCTGGTATGTAATCCTTTAACCCCAAGGCTTGTGTTATTATCAAAATTTTGTAAATATGTTGAGAGAATTGCATGACTCATAAGGCATATTTATTGTAGAAAGCACTGTTAGTTTATAAAATGTGCTGGTTATTTACTTTGTCAATTATCTCACTAGTTTTTTCTCTCCTTTTCTGGAAAGAAAAAAAAAACATAATTTAATGGACTGAGAGTCAAATAAAGATGACTCTGGCTATTTCTAATTCAACCAAAATGCAAACTTTGTTTTTTCCACATCTGAGGTGACCTTTAAATACATTTAGTTTGATAATTATTGCTTTAGTATAAGATACAAGATCTTTCTTGTTCTGGACCTTCTAACTGCTCTAAGCTCACCCCCACCGTATGCCTTCATGTACCTCTCATTCTAGTTAATGGCTTCCATTATGGACTCCCCTGTCTTGAGGCCCAATGTCATCCATCATTCCCAATCATGTAACTCAGCATATTGAATCCTTCATCATTCACCCTTCTGTCTTCATTCACTAATCCCTGACTCAATGCACATTCCTGCCACATTTATCTTTCATTGTGTCTCAAATCTAACAAGTCTGTTACAGACTGAATGTTTGTATCTCCCAAAATGTATATGTTAAAACCTAATCCCCAGTGGAATGGCATTTGGTGATGGTGAGTTGAGGAAGTCATTAGGTCATAAGGGCAGAGCCAACATAAATGGGATTGGTTTGTTACCTTATAAAGGAGACCTCAGAGAGCTACCTTATCTTCCTGTCAAGTGAGGAAACAGTGAGAAGACACCTGTCTATGAAGCAGGAGTGGGACCACCTCATCAGATACCTTATCTACTGGTGGCTTGATCTTCCACTTCCCAGCCTTAAGAACTGTGAGAAATAAATTTCTGTTTTGGTTATAAGCCACTCAGTCTTTGGTAATTTGTTACAGTGATCCAAAGGAATAAGACAAAGTCTACTCACATAAACAGAATTTTGCACATGTAATCTTTCTAATTGAAAAGCCTAAAAAAGTCCTACTAATCTCTGAACATCCTCCTCAAATCAACACACCTTTCACAAAGCCTTTACCAGACAAAATAAGTTGTTCCCTTCTTTGAACTCCTATTGCATTTTGTGCATGCTTTTATTAACAATGTAATTGTTTGCTGAAGTGTGACTCTCCAAGTGCCATAGAGCAATAATGTCTTCAAATCCAAGCAAGCAGAATACTTAGCTTGGCCCTGCTCTTCTAAAGGACCCTTCTCCTTTCAGTGTCTGCTTGGAAATTCCCTCATTAGTGTCTAGGACAGGCAGAGTGGGCAGTGCTCTCAGAGCCCAGTCCTGAGCCCTGATCTGAACTCACATGGGCTAGGTCCCATTTCTTCCCTTTGGAGGGAGGGCTTTCTGGTTTTTACCGCACAGTATGACATTGAACAAATGTCCTAAGACTCTCATGACTCTGCAGTTAATTTGCCTTATGATGGCTTTAAATAAATTAACATGAACTTCAATCTCTTTATTCTGAAATTAGAGGATTGAACCCTAGATAATATTTGAGAAATCTTTAAGATATAGGAATTCATCTACCAGTCATCTAATAGATTAAAACTTCTTTGGTCAAAAGTTAACACTCAACCATATCCTTAGTTGTATCAATAATAGTAGGAGCTGGAAATGAAGCATGTGCCATAATATTTAAATTAATAGAACAAAAATACACAGTATATTGTGTTTGGGGGGATATAGTTTTAACAATACATTTCCTAGGATTGTTTCCCTTGGTTATCTAAAGTATATTTTTAATGATTTATTATTAACCATTTGGAGAATTTAACATCACTTTAAGATTAATAAATTAGCATGCATTGTTTTAAAAAATATGCAATGCTTCACAAATTTGTATGCCGTCTTTGTGCAGGGACCTTATTCATCTTCTATCATTTCTTTTTGTATATGTGAGCACAGGGCATGCATTTTTAATAATCATATATGTTTCCTTTTATAAAGACTAAATCTTGTATTTAAAATTGACACACATAGATATTAAATATAATAAGTAAGAAAAAATAGCACTTAATCTTGAAATTTATTAGGACAGAAAAACAGCTACATTACCATCACGTAGATACAATAAACATGTTGAAAACATGTTGATAGAATTGGTTATAAGGTAATGTAAAACAACGGAGATTTCCAACACTAAACATGCTGTTTTATTTCATTAATTTAATATTTTGCGATTCGTGCTTATAATTTCTGTATCTGTGTTCAATAATTTAAAAGAAAAACCAATGTGAGAAAGAAAAACAGTGGAAATAAATTTAAAGGATACAAAGACTAGGAACTAAAATGTGAGCATGAGAAAAAGGGGTACAAAGAGCTACCGTAGAATCCCTATGTGTATTCAACACGCCCATCTTCATAACACTCAAGCTAAGTTGGCAAAATGAACACATGATAAATGTTTTCTTATAAGGTGCTTGATAAAGTAATTGTGTTGAATATCAAACAATAGCGTTTAAATACAGTATTTAATATGACTGTATTGTATATATGTGTATAATTCAAGTTAAGTTAATTTTCAAGTTTTTGTGTCATATGGAAAGAAAACCTGTAGCTCTGAGAAAATAAAATTGATCTCTGACTGTGAGTTAGTAAATGATTTGCATATCAGTTATCAAAGTTCCCTCTTTGCCCTCTGTGCAGGTTGCCCAGCTGGCAGAACCTATTCCCATCACCAGAGAGTGTTTCTCCTACCTCTCAAAGTTTTGCTAACATTCACTCGGCCCTTACTGTGCATTGATTGATGGTAGCTCAAGACGATATAAGCAATCATAAAAATAACGGGTACTGTTTGGTTCTAAAGTAGCTGAAATATTTAAAAGCTTTTATGTTGCACACAGGGTTAAGTCGAGAATTCTTAATGTTTAAGTTTCATTAGTTTCACAGAGAAAACTTTGCTTCTTCTTGGTTGTTAGAAAATGTGTTCTCTAATTGTGCAACTACAGCAGTGACTATTCTCTATCCTCAGGATCTTTTAGGGGCGCCTGAGTGGCTCAGTCAGTTAAGCATCCAACTTCAGCTCAGGTCATGATCTCATGGTTTGTGGGTTTGAGCCCCGTGTCGGGCTCTGGGCTGACAGCCAGCTCAGAGACTGGAGCCTGCTTCAGATTCTATATCTCCCTCTCTCTCTGACCCTCCCCTGCTCATGCTAGCTCTCTCTCACAAATAAATAAAAAACGTTAAAAAGAAAGGATCTTTTATCTTTAACAAGTAACAGTTCTACTTTGTCAACTCATTTGTATATTGCCCTTCAAAATCAGGTTCCTATTTTGAATATATGTATATATACATATATATGTATATAATATTATATATATAAGTTATAAATAAAGAAAGAGAAAAACTAAATACTATTATATAATATATATATAATAATCTGTGTGTATGTGTGTCTGTGAGTGCAAATATATATGATCTTTACAGCAATGATTTTTAAAGCTAATGTGCTCAGGGTGTCTTTTACATATATATTACCTTTGACATTTCTCAACCACTCAGTAGCACCAAAGAATTTACTCTCTCATCTTAGTCCTATAATTCATGGTACAGACATAAAAACAATAAGGGCTGTTAAGAATATTTAGCATGATTAGTATGCTCCAAAATTTTCCAGCATTGCTCAAAAATATTATGAAATCTGTCCAATTTGTCAAGTCTTCAATGTAAGAAATTTCTAAAAAACAAAAAGGCTTATCTTTCTCTTTGAAAGTGACTGATTTTATTCACATTTTTAAAAATGTTCACATAAAAAGAATTTAGTTATTATATGCACATTTTTACAATGTGAAAGAGCTGACATAATGACTATCAGCAAGACACTTCTAAATGACCTTGTCCCATGCTTGGAACATTTGCTACTAAAAGTTATTGAGGTGGGGTACCTGGGTGGTTCAGTCGGTTAAGCATCTGGCTTTGGCTTAGGTCATGATCTCACTGTTTGTGGGTTTGAGCCCCACCTCAGACTTTGTGCTGACAGCTCAGAGCCTGGATCTTGCCTTGGACTGTACCTCCCTCTCTCTCTCTGCCCCTCCCCCATTCTCTCTCTATCTCTCAAAAATAAATAATATATATGATTTATTGTCAAGTTAGCTAACATACAGTGTATAGAGCATGCTCTTGGCTTCAGGAGTAAATTCCCGTGATTCACCACTTACATACAACACTCATGGCTCATCCCAACAAGTGCCCTCCTCAATGCCCGTCACCCGTTTTCCCCATCCCCCCCATCAACCCTCAGTTTTTTCTCCATGTTTAAGAGTCTTTTATGGTTTGCCTCCCTATCTGTTTGTAAACTTTTTTTTTCTTTCCCTTCCCCCATGGTCTTTATCAAGTTTCTCAACTTCCACATATGAGTGAAAACATATGCTATCTGTCTTTCTCTGACTGACTTATTTTACTTAGCATAATACCCTTCAGCTCCATCCATCCATCCATGATGTTGCAAATGTCAAGATATCATTCCTTTTCATTGCCTAACAGTATTCCAGTGTGTGTGTGTGTGTGTGTGTGTGTATACCACCTCTTATATATAAGATATATAAGATAAATATATATATATACATATCTATCTATATATCTATATCTATATATCTATATGTATATATATACAACCTCTTCTTTATATATTCATCAATTGATGGACATTTGGGCTCTTTCCATAATTTGGTTATTGTTGACAGTGCTGCTATAAACATTGGGGTACATGTATCCCTATGAATCAGGACACCTGTACCCTTTGGATAAATTCCTAGTAGTGCTATTGCTGGGCAATAGGGTAATTCTATTTTTTTTTTATTTTTTTATGCCTTTATTTTATTTTGAGAGACAGAGACAGAGAGTGAGCAGGGGAAAGGCAGAGAGAGAGGGGGACACAGAATCTGAAGCAGGCTCCAGGCTCTCAGCTGTCAGCCCAGAGCCTGACACAGGGCTCAAACCCAAGGACCATGAGCTCATGACCTGAGCTGAAGTCAGACGCTTAACCGACTGAGCCACCCAGGCGCCCCAGGGTAATTCTATTTTTAATTTTTTGAGAAACCTCCACACTGTTTTCCAGAGTGGCTGCACCAGTTTGCATTCCCACCAGCAGTGCAAAAGGGTTCCCTTTTCTCCACATCCTTGCCAACATCTGTTGTTTCCTAAGTTGTTAATGTAAGCCACTCTGACCATTATAAGGTGATATCTCAGTGTGGTTTTGATTTGTATTTCTCTGATCATGAACAATGTTAAGCATCTTTTCACGTGTCTGTTAGCCATTCAGGTGTCTTCTTTGGGAAAATGTCTATTCATGTCTTTTGCCCATTTTTTCACTGGATTATTTGCTTTTTGGGGTGTTGAATTTGGTGCCTTCTTTGGTACTTTTGGATACTAACCCTTTATCTGATATGTCATTTGTAAATATCTTCTCGCATTCTGTTTGTTGCCTTTTTAGTTTTGTTGTTTCCTTTGCTGTGCAGAAGCTTTTTATCTTCATGAGGTCCCAATAGTTCATTTTTGCTTTTATTTCACTTGCCTTCAGAGATGTGTCAAGTAAGAAGTTGCTGTAGCCAAGATCAAAGAGGTTATTGCCTATTTTCTCTTCTAGGATTTTGATGGTTTCCTGTCTCACATTTAGGACTTTTATCCATTTGAATTTAATTTTTGTGTCAGAAAGTGGTCCAGTTTCACTCTTCTGCATGTTGCTGTCCAGTTCTCCCAGCACAGGATTGCTTTTCTAAACCTGATCTCCACTGAGAGAATGACTTGGAGTTTCACCTTAGCCATCAAAGGTTGGATATGTACAGTCTTTGTAAGGAATCCTCTATCTTCATTCCTGTACATTTGAACTGTATCCATGATTTATTAAGCCTCATATAGAATAAATTTGGCAAGTCACACTCCATTGAGGATAAGAACTTATTTATATCAGCAGGTGGTCTTGTAGGGAATTAAGAAATACAAAATAAAATAAATAAGGTAGTGTTCATCAACATGTAAGTAATGCTTATGAAACATTACAAGCATTGCAGCCTTAAAAGGATGCATCACAAACATGCTTACTGGGATACTAAGTATTGTGATGCAGTAAGATATTTGAGAAAGACTACACAGATCCAAACTTAAGATAGAGTGTTGATTACAGTCAACAAAGAAAAGAATTGTGCATGTAAAACATTAGATGTCTTGTGGCTCCCTTTGTAAAACTTCTCTGTGCCTTTTCCTTTTGACATTTTAAATCACAATTTTCTTAGGCCAACTTTTCTCTCCCCTCTTGGTGCTAAGTTATGATATCACAGTGCTAAGATTTTAAATTGCATGTGCTTCTAAATGCTGGTGTAAGAAATCTCTGAAATATGGAAAGGATAAAAACGTTTCTCTCCATACAGTTGCAGAAAAAAGTATGTGTTTTTCTGCCTCATACAGCTAGTTTTGATAAAATGGTGATTGGAGAACAACATCTACAAAAGTGTTGACCTTGTACTTCTATGAAATATATATAAAAAGTATAATCTATCCTGTTATATTACTGAAACTGTCCTTGGAAGTATTATTTGTACAAAAGGGCTTTTTGAGATACCTGGACTTTAGAGATTATTGCTCTGCTCTGAGAAATATAACCTGTTAGCACTCCAAGTTTTCAACTGTGATTATTTCTCAATATTTCAATGATTATTTGATCCGGTAACAATATCCAAATTGGCATCCTTATTTCCTAAAAGTATAAGTAGTTGTGAGGTTTCTTTTTTAGGCAGGAAGAGCACTTTTGGAATTCCCTTTCCTCTCTTTGATACATACTTGTCACAGTAATACTATAAATGCAGAGTTTTTTTCAAAGAGTTCAAGACTTTGCCTCATTTCAGTTAAACCTAGTATAATCTAGGGCATTCTGAATTACACAGTAACAGAGACAAAAGTCCTGACACTATATACTTTTTTAAATGCTTGGGGAAATAATCATTTTTAGCTAATAATATATTTAGGGAAGACATACTTAGCATCTTTCTTGAAGCCCAGAGATTGACTGAAAAACAATACATTTTGAACTCTCTGTTTTAACTTGAATTCCCAACACCTATTTGTAAAACCATGTTCAAATATAGCAGGCCAGCTGTAATATCCTAATTTACAGATGAGCGGATTAAAGAGCAATAGGTATAACTAATAAAATTATAATTGTACCTAAAAGGAAAAGAGTAAGATTTTAAGCTGCTAGGTACTAATTTCTGAGTATATGACCTAGCAGCTGCTTCTGAGTGAACACAATTAATTACATATGAGATTTTATCTAGTTCTAACACTAAGGAAAATAACTCTAACACATTAAAGAATAGATATAGTTAAAAGAAAGAAGAATCCCTTGCTGTATTGTTCATAATGAGTCTTTTTGTAGGCCACTCATAATAATTATCATTTTACTTTTCTTATTTCAAATAGTATAAAAGCAAATGTTTGAGTAGATGTGTACAGGTTGATGCTCAAGAGAAAGTCAATTAATAAAGTTTCTATTGTTTATCTTCTCTTCCTATCATCTAATTTTACATTGTACTTTACTCAAAACTATTATAGACTTCCACTTATAAAATATCTCAGTTTTACTAAGCATAATATTTCTATAAGCCTACTACCTTAAAGTAGATTCTGGCATCCATGTACATTCTTGATCCTTTCATAAAATGACATTTACAAGGAGAAAATACAGGTATATAGTGAAACAAAGTAGGAAAAACACTTCAGTCCTCAGTCAAAGTTTAAAAACTTTAGAAATAAATAAGTGATTGTTATTTTAATTTCTTCTTTCTACTTAACTACAATGAGGAGGGTTAAGATACAATTAGCTAAACCAAATCCATATTTCAAGTAACCAAGGAAGAGTCATAAGGGAAATCAATTGTCCAACCAACTTATAAGAGATGCAATTGTGTTTTCACATGCTAATTTAAACTTATTGAGCTAAATCATCCATTCAACAGGATTGGACACTAAATAAGGAAAGGCCTTTGTGGAGTGTGTCTAGGAACTAAAGCAGTGGACACATACAGAAATAACCATGATATGGTTAAGCTATGACTGGCTATAGTGCTAAAATTGAACAAAATACTACTGGAATATAGAGGAGGCAGGCATTAGATTTTTGGCTAAGGGTAATGAGGCAAGGGTGAGAAAAGACTTTAAGGTGATAATGTGCTCTACTACTCTGTCTAAATTATCATTGCTGTGATGAATAGGTTAATAGAAAAATTACTTCTAAAGCCATGTACTGCTGCACAAGTACTAAGCTCTTCTCTCATCAAGATTTAACAAAAGTTGGATAGCTAAACTATACATTCTTTTATAGCTACCAACTGCTGATTCAAGTGGAAATTCCTTAGTGTGATATTCAAAACTACCATTATCTGACTTTAATCTATATTATGTTTCACGAAGTCACTTTCTACTTACTACACTCCAGGAAACTGGAATATTGTGGACTTCGATCCCCTGCATATAATTTCACAGTTTCCTCTGCCTAAAATGCCCTTTCCTCATCCTAGTTTTTCTGTCATAATTATCAATTTCTCATTCCAGGCTTAACTCAAATACGTTGTTATCCATCTGTGTGGATTAAAGATGTCATAAGCTCTTTGTCACTCCCCTACCAAGAGATGGGGTCTAAGGTCTGTTTATCCAACTCCTTAAATCTAGGTTGAGCCTGTGACTGTCTTCACCAATAGAATACAATAGATACAATACTGTGCCACATTAGGACTTGGCCTTTAAGAGAAATGTCAGCTTTGGCAACCTCCTTCATAGTACACTCAGGGTGAAGCCAGCTGCCGTGTACGAAGTCCAACTACCCTGCCAGGCTGTGTGGAAGCCTGATCTAGGCATGTGAAGAGGCCACACAGAAAGACAGACATGCCTGGGCAGCCCCCAGCTGTTCCAGTCATTCCCAATGAGGCTCCAGACGTGGGTAAAAAAGCCATCTCATGCCAAGAGCCCAAATGAATCTTTAGATGGCTGCATTGCCAGCTACCACCTTACTGCATCCCAAGATGTATCCTCAAGTAGTAAGCTTGAATGCAAGCAAGAATAGTCCAGCTAAACTCAGGCAGCTCATAGTAAAGTTAGAGATAATAGTAAGTGGTTGCTAACATCTGCTACGTTTTGGAATGGTTTGTCATGCAACTGATAATTGGAACATTATGAAAAAGTGTATATTACAAAACTATGGAAGATCAGTGGTTGCCAGGACTTTGAGAGGAGGAAGGAATGGATAGGTGGAGCAGAGGGAATTTTTAGGACAGTAAAACTCTTCTGAATGATTCATTAATGGTAGATACATATTATTATACATTTGTCAAACCCATAGAATATACAACACCAAGAGTAAACCTTAATAATGTGAGATTATTTTGCTTTGCTTTTTTTTTTTTTTTTTTTTTTTTTTTTTTTTTTTTTTTATATTTGCTTTTCTTGGTAGAAAAATAAAAACATATTGCTTATTTTCAAAAAACNTTTATTTTTTTTTTTTTTTTTTTTTTTTTTTTTTTTGCTTTTCTTTTTAGGAAAATATTTGCTTTTCTTGGTAGAAAAATAAAAACATATTGCTTATTTTCAAAAAACATACAGGTTAGCAGAACCACAAATTTGTGAGTAAACAAATTTAGTAATGTTAGATATGCTATAATAGAAGTCTATATATGCCACAGTGGGGGAAAAGGATATGGTGTGGTGGTGGGTAGAAACTACTGATGCTACATACCCTTCAAAGTATGGGACAATCTTCAACAATAATGAATTGCACTGTGTCCTAAACAAGTTATAAATGTCTATCTTGACATTCATTTGTTCAAAACTTGTTTATAATTATCTGAGTCCAGAAAAGTAAAAGAAAAAAATAGAGGTAAGTTTAAAAATACAAACACTTTAGGGGCACCTGGGTGGCTCAGTCGGTTAAGCGTCCGACTGCAGCTCACATCATGATCTCATGGTTTGTGGGTTCGAGCCCTGCATCAGGCTCTATGCTGACAGCTAGCTAAGAGCCTGGAGCCTATTTCGGATTCTGTGTCTCCCTCTCTCTCTGACCCTCCCCTGCTCACATTGTCTCGATCTCTCTCAGAAATAAAAACGTTTTTAAAAAATACACTTTATACTCCACTTCATATTTGTCATAAAAATTGCACTCCTTGGGGGGCGCGTGGGTGGCTCAGTTGGTTAAGCGTCCGACTTCGGCTCAGGTCATGATCTCGCGGTTCGTGGGTTCGAGCCCCGCATCGGGCTCTGTGCTGACAGCTAGCTCGGAGCCTGGAGTCTCTTTCAGATTCTTGTCTCCCTCTCTCTCTGCTCCTTCCCCACTCATGTTCTGTCTCTCTCTGTCTCAAAAATAAATAAACTATAAAAATTTAAAAAAATTGTATTCCTTGGTACTTTACAAAATCAGACACTCCAGAGAAATAGCTTTTTCCAGTTTGGCAAACAAATCCCCAATCTCATAACCTACACAGGATGAAAGCATTCGCCAAAAGAGGCTGTCTAACACTGAGGGTTTTATAGAATTTTGGAAAGAATAGAGATACCTGAATTCAAATCACAGTTATTCAGCTTTCTTGGGTAATATGACATTGATCAAGCCAGGTGTTCTTCAGGCTGAGATCATTAGGGAGATAGAGAAGTCAGAGCTCTAGGACTTCTAAAAAGTATATTCACTCACATTAGAAAGAAAAGCAAGATGAACCACAAAAAAAGCTACAGTCAGTCTTGGTAACCTGAATTCATCTATCCTGGCCTTAATGAACGTAAACAGGATATCTGCACTTCTCAAACATACCCCACTCCTATGTTCTTAGTACTTCAGAAAGATTGTATAATACTTTAATATATGTATATTAAACCACAAGGGACTATACAATGGCTTTGTAAAAAGGTTTTGAACTGATGATTAAAAGTTGGGCTGAACATAAAAGAAAATGCTTTCTGACTCATTACTTGTTTAATGTCCACTGCACAGATTTCTCCATCGGGCCTGATTTATCCAGGAAAAAAGTGTCAGAGAATTGCTTTATTAAAAAGGGATCTTCTGGGCCAAGGCTAACACAATTGTTCCCCATGGCTAATGTATTCTCCTCCAAAAGCATGCTCCAGGATATTTTTATATCACTGATTCCCAAATAAAGTTCTTCATTTTAGACTTAGTTATAAAATAATTTTTTGTGGAGAGAGTAGAGTAAGTGGTCTTAAAAGGTTTCTAAAAAGCTCAAAGCTATTCTTTCCCTTTCATCTACTCATGTTCACTTGATTGAATCCCTGAGTTTGTCTCATTTAAAGTTCATTTTTCCTAAACAATAAATGTATTTTCTTCTGCTTCATCATTTATATGTTTTTATATTCAATTATATATTTTTATAGTAAGAGAGGCTTTTTTTCACATAATTGGTAATATGAAAGTTGTTAAAAAGTAAAGCTTTAAGTAGGACCTTCAATCAGAAATATGGTTTTTATGACAGCAGAATGTGTAACAAATACTTTAAAACAAAACTTTAGTATATTCAATGCAATCTTATGATTTGTATTAACTACAGAAAAAAATAATTGTAAATAACAGCAATCTAGATGAATACAGTTTGAAAATAAAAATATTCTAAAACAATAGTTTAAGTTCTTTTATGTTTAATATAAACATATAATACTAGTAAATATATCCTATATTGGATTTGCTCAATTTTATTCCATTAAACTCATGTAAATATGTATTTTTTAAGTTTCTAGTTATATAAGTATATTCAAGTTTTTTAGTCATGGAGACAATAATATTTACTTCATAAGGAATTTAAAAGAACTAATGCAGACCAAGTACATAACTCCGTGGCAAACAGTAAGGTCAGTATTAATGAACTCTCTTTAATTAAGGTGAGCTTTTTAAAAAATTTTTTAATCTTTCTTTATTTCTGAGAGAGAGAGACAGAATGTGAGTGGAGGAGGGGCAGAGAGTGAGGAAGATGCAGAATCCGAAGCAAGTTTCAGGCTCTGAGCTGTCAGCACAGAGCTCCATGTGAACCCAGAGATCATGACCTGAGCTGAAGTTGGACGATGCCCAACTACTGAGCCATCCAGGTGCCCCTAAGGTGAGCTTCTTAAAATTAATTTACATTCTACTGTTACACGTGCAAAATGATTTTAGACACTTCAGAAAAAGGATTTTCAAGAAACCAATAAGCATATGAAAAATGTCTTAAAATCATCAGTTATGAGGAAATACAAATTAGAACCATGTGAGCTGCCACTGTACTCCCAAGAATGGCTAACGTGAAAACGAATATTGGAGAGGATGTGGAGCAACTAGAACTCACAAATATTGCCAGTGGGGATGTAAAATAGTACAACTTCTTTGGAAAATTGTTTGCCGTTTGTTAAAACATTAAACATAAATCTACCCAATGACTCTACAGTTCCCCTCGTAGGTATTTATTCAAGAGAAATGAAAATATACACCCACCAAGGGCCCTGTACAAAAACCTTTATGGTAGGTTAGTTAACAGAGTCATCATCTAGTGTATGGATAAATAAACTTTGCTATCTTGCACGATGGAACAAATACACAGCAATAGAAACAAACAGATAATTAATATACACGACAATATGGACAAATCTCCAAAGCATATGCTGAGCGAAAAATCTAGACACAAGAAAATATATACTGTATTATTTCATTTATATAAAATTCTAGAATAAGCAACACTTACCTGTACTGATAAAAATCATGGCAAGTGGTTTCTTCCGAGTGTGAATATGTGAGTGGAGAGAGAAGACAGTTATGGATTCTCTCCATTATTTGAACTTATCAGAAGTTTGTAATTGTTTTTGGTTAGAGAGAGAAAAGTGATTATTTATTTTTGTATGTGAAGGCTCTTATTAGGTTTTGACTTATGTTGGTCAATCTTGTTAATTTTATCCTTTATCATGTTAATATAATATTTAATGTTTTCCCTTCAGTGCTTGAAGTATGAATCACTAAGTTGTGTTTTTTTTAATCGATTTAATGTTTTTATGTATTATTTAGAGAATGAGAGAGAGAGACAGAGACAGAGCATGAGCATGGGAGGGGCAGAGAGAGGAGGAGACACAGAATTTGAAGGAGGCTCCAGCCCCAATGCGGGGCTCAGATTCACAAACTGTGAGATCATGGCCTGAGCCGAAGTCAGATGCTTAACCGACTGAGACACCCAGGCGCCCCTACCCAGTGGTATTTTAAATGGGCCTTTCTTTTTTCTTCACATTGGTAATAATTACTTTAGAAGTCTCAGGAAAAAATACTCAGATTTGTTTTTTTAAAAGTGTGTATAACTCTGGCGTCTGTGTTCTATGTAAGATCAGCCAAAAAACGTTTGTAATTTATTAATATATATGATCCTCTAGATATGGTTAAGTTAAAACAGGGATATTAACTGTTTCCCCAGATGGGGGTGAGGAATAATTATAATTACACAAATATACCCAGTGGATTTGCATTTCTTTGTTGACTGCTTTTATAACACAACAAAACTAAAGGCCTTTTGCATCCAAATGCAATAGAAAATCATCTTTACTAAGAAAAAAATAAAAAATGTGAATTGCTACACATGATAAAGTCTTGTTAAAATATTTTGGCAATTTCTGACTCAAATTGACTGAGGCTTACTGAAACATGAAAACATTTGCTGAGGGCAGAATATAATCTAGGTAACATCAGGATTTAGCACTTTGGTATAAGTACATGTTAATTCAAAATACATAATGCCCATTTACAAATGGGTGCATACACATCTACAGTATCAAAACAAAACTTATTTTCCAGAGATTTTTCCACCATTCCAACAGTGCAGTATGGCAAAATAATATTTCCAGAGTGTCTTTAAAAAATTCTTAAGTTTATTTACTCATTTATTTAGAAAGAGAGCATGAGCAGGGAAGAGAGAAGGATAGAGAGAATCCTTTTTTTTTTTTTTACAAATAGTTTATTGTCAAATTAGTTTCCACATAACACTCAGTGCTCATCCCCACAAGTGCCCTCCTCCATGCCCATCCTTCCTCCTCCTCACATCCATCAGTCCTCAGTTTTTGTCAGCATTCAAGAGTCTCTCATGGTTTGTCTCTCTCCCTTTACCCCACCATTTTCCCCCTTCTTCTCCCCCTTGTTCCTCCGTCTGGCCATGTGTAGCAACATGGATGGACCTTGAGGGTGTTATGCTGAGCAAAATAAGTCAGGCAGAGAAGGACAAATACCATATGTTTGCACGTATAGGAGGATTAGGAGGAACTTGACAGAGGATAGAGAGAATCCTAAGCAGGCTCCCCACTGTCAGTTCAGAGACTGATGTGGGGCTCAAACCCACCAACTGTGAGATCATGACCTGAGCAGAAATCAGGAGTCGGCTGCTTAACTGACTGAGCCACCCAGGCATCCAATTTCCACTATGTCTTATAATTAAGACAAACATCTATATTACCTGGAACCTCCAAGGAAAGTATTTATTATAATAAAAATAAATAGACCATAATTTGATAAATGTGAACCCATGTCTGTTCATTTTACCAGTGGCAAAATTATGTCATGACACCCACTGTTTATAGGACAAGCTCCAAATTCTTTTCATTACTGTTTAAGGTTCTTCTAATTCCAGCTTCCATCTTTTTTGCCTCTTGTGTCTCTCATCACTTTCCAACATAAATAAATTCTTAAATCTAGGAAACTATTTTCCTTACTTGCTCACTCACTGGTTTGGTCATTCAATAAATACTCATTAAGCCCCCATTATGTATCAGGCATGGTTTTAGGCACTGGGAACACATTAGTGAAATGACAGCCAAAAACTCCTGCTCTTGTGGAACTTACATTTTTGTGAAGTCAGGGGAGACAGACATAAAAGAATAAATTTAAGAAATATATAAATTATAAGTCAGAAGCCAAGAATTGTGGAAAAACTTGACAAGAGTAAGTGATAATCAGGAGGGTACGGAAAGTGGGAGAAGTACAACTGATCTGACTCAAGCCCTTGGCTGCCAGTAAAGCACTCTGCAACTTCTCCAGCCTATAGTGATTACTCCATCCTATGAACCACTATAGCACTCCTTGACAATCTGCATTGCTCAATTGGCTTTTCTCACATATCTTACATTGCCACAGGCAGCAGAGTAAGCTACAAAATGCAAGATTAGGAGAGGAGTCTGGGAGTTTAGTTTTAGCCCTTTACTCATCTGGGTGGTTTCCTCACTTTTATTTCTTTTTTAAATGTGTATTTGTTTTTTTGAGAGAGAGCATGAGGAGGGGAGGGTCAGAGAGAGAGGGGAACAGAGGATCCAAAGCAGGCTCTATGCTCATAGCAGTGAGCCTCATGTGGGGCTCAAACTCATGAACTGTGAGATCATGACCTAAGACTTAGAAGTTGGACACTCAACCAACTGAGCAACCCCGGTGCCCCAGTTTCCTCATTTTTAAAATGAGGGGTTTTAGCTAGATGTTATCTGAATACTTGAAATATAAATTTTTAGCATATGTTCTTCTCTCCTCACAAGCAATTTCACCATAAAAATCTTTCATCTGTGCCTTTCCTTCTAAAGCCATCCACACATGTAATATGCAATAAGTGATATTTATATTAGTTGATTTATTGGCAAAAGCATTGTAAGTCTCATCACCAAAACACTGTTCAGTGATGAATAAACTTTTTCAGACATTCACAAACTTTGCCACTGACTGCAAATAGCTCATCCAGTGAGCTCTTATTCTCATTTTTAAGTATGAACTTGGTTCTCAAACCAGGTTCCTGAACTGATGCACCGTGGACCATGAAGAGACAGGGTCTGAGGAAGTCAGGCTGTTCCCCTTCTCAACAGGTCACTACCCCAACCCAGACAGATTAAGAAAACCCCAAGGATCTTTCATGCTCCACACCAGAACATGCTTGGTACCTAGATTAGAAATGAGTGAGAGGCTTGCTTCTACGTAAATGAAGCCTCAAGCTGGCAGCCCAACAGACAAATTATGGAAGGGAGAATGGAGAAGGGAAAGGAGAATGGTCCCCTACGGTGCTGCAAGGCAAGCATGCCAGGCTATGACCCACTACGTATCTACACCAAAACCCCTGCTATGAGCAGAGGACAGCATGGATCTTGTGCAAAGGCACTGAGAAGAAGGCCTGAGGCCAGGACAACAGGGGCCCCAGAGTGGGCAGTTAAGGTCTCATTCCTGTGAGATGTGGCATGAGCAAAGGCTCCAAACCCCAGTGAATACTTAATTGCTTGATTGACTTCATTTACAAAACACACTCAAAGACACAATTATTAAGAATTTCAAGATGGCTGGGGCGCCTGGGTGGCTTAGTCGGTTGAGCGTCCAACTTTCGCTTAGGTCATGATCTCGCGGTTCGTGGGTTCGGGCCCCACGTCAGGCTCTGTGCTGACTGCCAGCTCAGAGCCTGGAGCCTGTTTCAGTCTGTGACTCCCTCTCTCTCTGACCCTCCCCTGCTCACACTGTCTCTCTCTCTCCTAGAAATAAATGAAACATTAAAAAAAAAAAAAGAATTTCAAGATGGCACCCATAGAGACAACCCCCAAGAACAAGGCTCTTCTGACCGTCAGTTCCCATGGGGCTGCACTGACCATATACTCATGAAGCCTGTGATGCTACAGATACAAAAGAATACAACTGTATAACACCATCTATATAGAGTTTCTAAAAACTGAGAGGACACCAGTTCTTCTTGGAGAAAAGGCTGATTCCAGGTCTGGCCCAGGGAAAGTACAAGTTAGACATGGGCCACCCTGTGCCAGAAAGCAAGGAAGAATTCAAAGACTAATAGCTATATGCCAAATGGATGTAAGAACCAGTGTAAGATAATCCCATCAGCCACATTTAGGATAACTTGCACATCAAAATTAGTAACTGTAGTTAATTATAATACATTGAATAAATAAAAATCAATGAAAACAATATGATACACATTTAAAAAATGACAAAGTGAGAAGAGGAAAGAAGACACAGGGAGGAAAAAAAGAAACCCACTTGCTTCCATTGGAGGTAAATATTATTCCAACTTCTTACTCTGAAAATTGGTGATTGGAGGGAAAAAGTTGAGCATTTACTTTACTTTTTAAAGATAAACTATAGTACATAGGCACTGATGAATGAAAACCTTTTTTTTTTTTTTTACAGAAGAATCATGTGTAATAAACACAGATAGAATGACAATACTAAAATGTAATACAGTTAAAGGAAATTATTTAGTCAAAAATCATCAGCGGAAGCTAAAACCATTACATGGAAAGGGGGGCAGCATTTTCACATTGTACTGACATTTCTCCCTTCACATCAGCTGATAATTGCAAAAGGGAAAACTTACTTTTACAATAGAAAGATCTGGTGATTACCACTTTAACAAGTAATCAAATTTAAGGTTACTAATAGTGATATATCTCCCGATGTGATACACTAAATGTGGGAAGAACTCTGCCAAAAATGATTAATTGAACCTAACTGAGCCTTTACACCTAATCTACAGTTATAGGAAATACAGACAATAAAAAAAAAAAAACAAGTTAAAGGACACCATAGGAAACAAATAGACAAGCCCAAATGCAAACATTCTACTTTCTGTTCTGACTAGGCAACTGATCTAATCTCTTCAGTAATTCATTGTCATGAAAAATAAAACCTTGTGTGGGACATGTATGGTATTCCAAACTAAAGGAACATAACCCATAGTTTGACATGAAGTTTGGTAGATTTCACAGTCAAAAAAATCCAGTTATAATACTCATTTGGGGATAACTGAGAAGATTTTAAATATGTACTAAGCATTAGGGGTGCCTGAGTGGCTCAGTTGGTTAAGCGTCAGACTCTTAATTTCCACTCAGATCATGATCTTGCAGTTCATGGGATCAAGCCCCACATCAGGCTCTGCACTGACAGTGTGGAACCTGTGTGATATTCTCTCTCCCTCTCTCTCTCTCTGTCCAATCCCTCATAATAAATAAATAAGCATTAAAAAATAAATATGTACTAAGCATTAGATAATATATGAGAATTGTGGGTTTTCTCGGTGCAATAATGGGATTTTTTTCTATCTAAGAAAACATATCATGAACTATTTAGGTGTATAATTTTCTTGGAAGTGAATCTGCAAGGAGACTAAAATGTTAATTGTTGAATCTTGAAGGAGAGCATATGGATGTTCACTGTCTTATTCTTTTAATTTTTCAGACTGTTGAAACATTTCCATAATGGAAATCAAGAGCCTTATTAATATAGCTTAAAACTTTCTCTTTAACAATGAAAACGTTTCTTTAAACAAATCTTACAAGGAGCCATGGGAAATAAAGCAGATAACAGCTGAGCTATTTTGATCTGAGTTAGTAAACTAGGAATCCATCCCTATCAGGAACCCCTCCTTGTCCTTCAAAGAAACCCCTGCAGCATTCAGTTACATCTCTGTGACTTAGGAAACCATTCTCATAGTGACAAGAAGAGCTGGGGTGGCCACAGAGCACCAATAACTGAGGACAAGAAAAAAAAAGTGTGCTCAACAAAAGGGCATAAATAGAGAAGATGACAAGACAAGGAGTTAATATATATTTTACATTCTTCTTAAGACCTGTCTTCTCTTGGGGTATTTGAGGCATGTAGGTAAATTTTCATGGATGGTATATACAACCAGAAACCCAAACCTTGGAGAGATGGAAGCCTCCAACACTACATGACATTGTCATCAAAGCAGTGGAGGATTCACCATAAAGCATGGAGTCAGAGTGTCTATCCATTCAACACATCTCATAAATGAATCCAGATGGAAGTCTGAGGTTGACATGGTCATTTTAAATAAAAGATATGTAGTTTTAAAATCCAACTGAATTGCACTTTAGTCACTAAAAAGTTTTAGACTTAGTGTAGTCCCTTTAGGAAAACAGCCTAACAAGTTTTTATTTACTTCTTATTTGAAACATATTTGACTTTAAGAAAATAGCCTACCAAATGTATGCATATTTTAATTATGCACTGTTGAAAACATAATTAGAGAGTATAAGTTTTAATTAGGTGCTGAGCTTTTATTTTCACTCTTTTGTATGCTGTTGGGCATGTGAGGGTGTTTATGATTTTAAAGACCTGACTCTTTCTTAATTGGTTTCCACCCATCCTGATCTTTCACTGAAATAATAAGCCATATCATCTATTGTATACATTTAAATATGTACACTTCTTTAAAAAAAGATTTTCTGAAGAGTTGAATTTGTGAACTTATCAAATGGAATTTTTTTCTACGATTTTTACCTGTGGATAGATGCTTGGGTTAAAGTTTCATAGAACTCCACCATTATTATAAATGCAGAGGAATTAATTTTTGCATAGTAATAAATGGAGTTCCTTAAGAACATATTATAAAAATATATTTTACAGTCATTTGGATATTTAATAATAAACATTTCTTTAAAAGGATTATCTTTTCTCGGGGCACCTGGGTAGCTCAGTCGGTTAGGCATCCAACTACAACTCAGGTCATGATCTCACAGTTCATGAGTTTGAGCCCTGCACCGGGCTCTGTGCTAACAGCTCAGAGCCTAGAGTTTGCTTCAGATTCTGTGTTTCCCTCTCTCTCTGTTCCTCCCCCACTCACCCTCTGTCTCTCTCAAAAATAAAATGAACATTACAAAAATTTAAAAGAAGAAAATAAATAAAACAAATATCTTTTCTTAGTATCAACATACTTTCTAAATTGAATCATAGATTTTAATGCAAATAATCAAGGTCTCCTTGTGTAGGGAGCAAAAAGAATTGTCTGCATTGGCAATTCAAAATTAGGTAATATTATCAGCCTTATGAGCAGTAAGTACAGAAGGAGGGTAACTAACATTTTCTAAGTGTCAACTGTGTGCCAGCTATTTTTATATACATAATCTCACTTCATTCTTATGCCATCCCTAGAAGGTAGGCATTATTTTCCCCTCTTTGGAAAGTGCTTGGGGAAAAAAAAGTGCTTGGGGTAGATTAAATATAAATAAAGTCTGTCTCATTGTAAAACTCATATTCTTTCTGAAATATCAACTATCTTCATTAGAAATTAAAATTTAGAGGGCACCTAGATGGCTCAGTCGGCTAAGTGTCCGATTCTTGCTTTCAGCTCAGGTCATGATCTCACAATTCATAAGTTCAAGCCCTGCATTGGGCCCATCGCTGCTGGTGTGGAGGCTGCTTGGGATTTTCTCTTTCTCCCCTCCCCTGCTCTCTCTTGAGAGAGAGAGAGAGAGAAATTAAAATTTAGAAAGTAAAATGAAACTATGAGAATATGCTATATCTATAAGTACCTGCATATTTGGTTACATTCAATGTAAACAGTTTTTACTGTTGGTAAGAAATTATAATGAAGCAAATTTAGTATCAAGACAGATGTTTTTCAGCCTGCCTTAAATACTGAGGAGAGCAGGCACTGGAGCAACAGGAACATTCTCCCATTCTCTCGAGCTATAAGAGGAAACATTAAGCAGTGGTCTGCTTTTTATTTGTTTTTGTTTTTTTTTTGTTTTTTTTTTTTCAGAAATAAAAACAGTCACAAATTGAAAAGAAACATATTTCTACATGTTTATTGAAGAGAGGAATATCTAGAATATGTCAATAATCAAAGAAAAGTTAATTGTATAAACACCTCCAACATTGCCATTGACCATCACCTCTCCACTCCCAAAATTAAATGCATCAAGACTTCCCACTTCCTGTGGTAATACTAGAATCATTCTAGAAATACATTTTTAGGCTGATCATTTATCCAACATACCACATTACAGCTCCATGAATAACACTATTGATTTTTAAAATAGTAGGTATATTTTTTAAAGCCAAAAATTAGGTCCAAGAATAATATCAAACGGACAAATTTAAGCAATCTGTATTTTGACATCTGTAAAATTTGGGTATTATTACCTTATTGGTTTTATATTGGGATTAAATATGAATAAGCACACGGAAGTATTTTGATGCCTGATACACAGTAGATCCTTTCAGTGGGTTGAATGGTTGTCCCTCAAAAGACATGTGCTTGCCCTAATTCCCAGAATCTTCGAGTATTACCTTATTTTAAAAAAAGGTCTTTACAGACTCATGTTAAGGAACTTGAAATGAAGAGATCATCCTGTATTATTTGGGTCGGCCCTAACTCCAATGACAAGTGTCTGATTGAGAGAAAGAGGACATTGATAGACAGATGCAAAGATAGAGGCATGAAGATGGAGGAATGAAGATGGAGTGATGTCACACAAGCCAAAGACACCCAGGAACTCCTCAGGCCACCAGAAATTAGAAGCAAGAAAGAATTCTACCCTAGGGCCTCCAGAGGGAGTGTGACCCTGCTTACACCTTCATTTCAGAAGCTTGGCCACCAGAACTGTAAGGGGGAGTTTTTTTGTTGTTTTAAGTCACCCAGTCTGTGATAATTTGTTAAGACAGTGACAGGAAACTAATCCAGTTCTGACATGGTAGTTATTAGTAATTGAGTCAAAGTCATTGCTATGCCCTCCTGATAGTTTAACTCAATGGCTTTTAACTTCAGTGCACATTAAAATTATCTAGTAAGTTCCCAAAACATGGACGTCCAGACCCCATCCCCTGAGATTCCAGTTTAATAGATAATAGGTAGAGGAGTGACATGGTTCTCAGTAGTTTTTAAAATATCCCAGGTAAAAATAATATGGAACAAATGTTGAGATTCATTATTAACATCTGTCTTCCCCATTAGATTTCAAACTCTGTCAGGACAGGAACTATATTTGAATTGTTCCTGCTTAACACAGTGCCTGACATACAGTAATGTACTGAATAAATGAATGAAAGTCTAGCCCTTTAACCTAAATATATTCAAATGTGAGACATGAATAAAACATAGCTCCTAATCTTAAACAGTCCTTGAACATAAGAAGGAGAGGAAGGCAGGCTGGGGTAGAGAGGAAAGGCTGTCTAGGAATGATAAAAGTTATAACAAGTAGAATCACATTCACTTTCAAATAATAGAAATCCAAAAATAACAATGAATTAAATAAATAGAAGTTTCTCTCACACATGAAAGAAATCTAGCTATAGACTAGAACTAGAATAAATGTAGAATAAAACTAGAATAAGATTATTTAGAATTATCATGGACCTGAGCTTTCCTCTTGCTCCTCCTTGTTTCTCAGCATACAGCTTCTAATTCATGGCCCAATATGGCTGTCTGAGTCCCAGAGATGAAGGGGAAACTGAAGCCATCAAGAAGGGGTGAAGAAGGACAAGCACCCTTCCATTAAGGACTCCCTTAATGCACGTGACATGACATTTCCACTTGCATCGCAATAACCACAGCTTAATCATATAGCCATTTCCATCTTCAAGAGAGGATGGGAATATTGCTTGATTTCAAGCAGTCATGAGCCCGGTTAAAAATTAGTTCTATAGAGAGAGGGCAAGATGGCGGAGAAGTAAGGAGCTCCGTACTTGCACTCGCGCCCATACATCACACAGAAAAGATCTGAAGACATTGGAAACCTTACAAAACCTGAGAGATTG
>NW_024082340.1:94387-229180 GCF_003009895.1 Hyaena hyaena | reverse complement strand
AGACTCTTGAATGCTGACAAAAACTGAGGACTGATGGATGTGGGGGGGAGGGGGGGATGGGCATGGAGGAGGACACTTGTGGGGATGAGCACTGAATGTTATTTGGAAACTAATTTGACAATAAACTATTTGTAAAAAAAAAAAATAAAGATACAGAAAGTATGAAAAAAAATAGTAAAAACACAGAGAAATAGAAATACCATGTGATCCAGTAATTCCACTACAGGGTATCTACCCAAAGAAAACAAAAATGCTAATTTGAGAAGACATAAGCACTCCTATTTTTACTGCAGCATAACCAAGATATAGAATTAACTCAAGTTTCCATTGATAGAGAAATGGATAAGAAAGATGTGGTGCTCGCACACACACACACGTATACACTGGAATATCACTCAACTCTTTAAAAAGAAAATACATTGGGGCACTTGGGTGGCTCAGTTGGTTAGGAGGCGTCCGACTTCAGTTCAGGTCATGATCTCACAGCTCGTGAATTTGAGCCCCATGTTGCGCTCTGTGCTAACAGCTGGGAGCCTGGAACCTACTTTGAATTCTGTGTCTCCCTCTGTTGGGCTGTGTGCTGACAGCTCAGAGCCTGGAGCCTGCTTTGGATTCTGTGTCTCCCTCTCTCTGCCCCTCCCCCGCTCACGCCCCTCTCTGTCTCTGTCTCTGTCTCTCTCTCAAAAGTAAGTAAAGATTAAAAAAATTAAGAGTCTACATTGTGCTAGTTACTGAAGATACAATGGTGAACATTACTATGTGACTATAGGTAAATTACCTCTCTTCTTGGGCCCATATGTTTTTCGTCTATAAAAATGAAAGGCTGGCAAAAAATGTCCCTAACTTACAAGGGAAGATCCATGAAGCTAGCTGCAGATTTCTTAACAAAAACGTGACAGGTCAAAAGGGAGTGGCAAGATATAGACAAAGTGCTGAAAGAGAAAAATATCAACGAAGAATACTCTATCGAGCAAGGCTATCATTCAGAATTGAAAGAGAGATAAAGAGTTTCCCAGATAAAAACTAAAGGAGTTCATGACCACTAAACCAGCCCTGCAAGAAATTTTAAAGGGAACTCTTTGAGTGAGAAGGAAACATCAAAAGTGACAAAAACTAGCAAGGAGTAGAGAAAAGCTTCAGAAACAACACAAAACAAGTAATAAGATAGCATTAAATACATAGGTATCAACAATTACTCTGATTGTAAATAGACTAAACACTTCAATCAAAAGACACAGGGTGTCAGAATGGATTAAAAAAAAAAACAAGACCCATCTATATCTATATCTTTTGCTTACAAAAGATTCATTTTATACCTAAAGACACCTGCGGATTGAAAGTGAGGGGATGGAGAAATATTTATCATGGAAATGGACATCAAAAGAAAGCCTGAGTAGCAATACTTATATCAGACAAACTAGACTTTAAAACAAAAACTGTAACAAGATGAAGAAAGACACTATACCATAATAAAAGGGACAATCCAAGAAATCTAAGAACTGCAACTTTTTATGCACCCAACATGAGAGCACCCAAATATATAAAACAATTAATAACAAACATAAGGAACTTATTGATAATAATACAATAATAGTAGGGGAATATGACTCCCCACTTACATCAATGGACAAATCATATAAACAGAAAATTAACAAGGAAACAATGGCTTTGAATGACACACTGAACCAGATGGACTTAACAGATATATTCAGAACATCCAACCTAACACAGAATACACACTTTTTTTCAAGTTCACATGGGGCATTCTCTGAATAGATCACATACAAGGTTACCAAACAGGCCTTAACAAGTTCAAAGATTGAGTTCATACC
Source organism: Hyaena hyaena (assembly GCF_003009895.1). Lineage (NCBI taxonomy): Eukaryota > Metazoa > Chordata > Mammalia > Carnivora > Hyaenidae > Hyaena > Hyaena hyaena. Next base: position 227,348 of record NW_024082340.1, on the reverse strand, counting down.
ATGTATATTTTCTGACCACGATGCTATGAAACTTGATCAACCACAAGAAAAAAAATGGAAAGACCGCAAATTATGGAGGTTCCACAACATTCTACTAAACAATGGATGGGTCAGCTAGGAAATAAAAGAAGAAATTTAAAAATACATGGAAACAAATGAAAATGAAAACACAATGGCCAAAAATCTTGGGGATGCAGCAAAAGCAGTCATCAGAGGGAGGTATATAGCAATAAAAGCCTACCCCAAAAAGCAAGAAAAATCCGAATTATGCAACCCACACTTACACTTAAGGAGGTAGAAGAAGAACAACACAGAAGCCTGAAGGCAGAAGAAGGGAAATAATAAAGATTAAAGCAGAAATAAAATGATACAGAGACTTTAAAAAAAAAATGGGGCGCCTGGGTGGCTTAGTCGGTTAAGCGTCCGACTTTTGCTTAGGTCATGATCTCGTGGTTCGTGGGTTCGAGCCCCGTGTCGGGCTCTGTGCTGACTGCCAGCTCAGAGCCTGGAGCCTGTTTCAGTCTGGGACTCCCTCTCTCTCTGACCCTCCCCTGCTCACGCTGTCTCTCTCTCTCTCTCCTAGAAATAAATAAAACATTAAAAAAACAAAAAACAGAACAGACAAATGAAACCAGGAGATGGTTCCTTGAAAAAATTAATGAAGTTCATAAACACCTAGCCAGACATATCTAAAAGAAAAGAGGAAGGACCCAAATAAATAAAATCACAAATAAGAATAGAGAAACAGCCAACATTACAGAAATCCAAACATTATGAGAACTTTATCAAATATTTTATGCCAACAAATTGGACAACCTGGAAGAAATGGGTGAACCTTTAGAAATATATAAACTACCAAAACTGAAACAGGGGGAAGTAGAAAACTTGAACAGACTGATAAACAGCAAAGAAATTGAATCAGCAATGAATAAAATCTTCCAATAAAATAGTCCAGGGCCAGATGGCTTCACATATGAATTATACCAAACATTTAATGTTTTCTGTTTTGAGAGAGAGAGACAGAGAGAGTAAGCAGGGGAGCGGCACAAAGAGAGAAAGACACAGAATGTGAAGCAGGTTCCAGGCTCTGAACTATTGGCACAGAGACCAACGCAGGGCTCAAACTCATGAACTGCGAGATCATGACCTGAGCTAAGCTGGCCACTTAATCAACTGAGCGACCCAGGCGCCTCTATACCAAATATTTAAAGAAGAGTTAATATCTATTCTTCTCAAACTATTTCAAAAAACAGAAGAGGAAGAAAACTTCCAAATTCATTCAATGAGGCCAGTATTACCCTGATACAAAAACCAGACAAAGACTCCACTAAAAAAAGGGGGAGGGGGAACTACAGGCCAATATGCCTGATGACATAGGTGCAAAAATTCTAAATAGAATACTATGAAATCAAATCCAACAGTACATTAAAGGACTCATTCTCCACTGTCAAATGGGATGTACTCCTGGGATGCAAGGATGGTTCGATATTCACAAGGCAATCAATGTGACACACCACATCATTAAGGAAATGATAGGAACCATACTATTCTTTTTTTTTAAAGATGTTATCTTTTATTTTTTTATTTTTTAACAAATAGTTTATTGTCAAGTTAGTTTCCATATAACAGCCAGTGCTCATCCCCACAAGTGCCCTCCTCCATGCCCATCAACCCCCTCCCCCCGACTCATCAGTCCTCAGTTTGTTCTCAGTATTCAAGAGTCTTTCATGGTTTGCCTCTCTCCCTCTCCCCCACTATTTCCCCCCTTCTTCTCCCCTTGGTCCTCCGTTAAGGATTTTGTACTTTTGTTAAATTCCTTAAGGAGGAACCATACTATTTTTTCAATAGACGCAGAAAAATAATTTAACAAAAGTACAAAATCCATTCATGATCAAAATCCTCTAACAAAATAGGGCTAGAGGGAACATACCTCAAAATAGTAAAAACCATACAGGAAAAACCACAGCTAATATCATCCTCCATGGGCAATAACTGAGAGCTTTCCTTCTACATTCAGGAATAAGACAGTGGTGTCCACTCTCACCACTGTTATTTATCATAATACCTGAAGTCCTAGCTACAACAATAAGAAATAAAAGGCACCCAATATGACGGGGAAGAAGTCAAAATTTCACTATTTGCAATTGACATGATACTCTATATGAAAACCCAAAAGACTCCATCAAAATTGCTAAAACTGATACATGAATTCAGTAAAGTCTCAGGACATAAAATCAATGTACAGGAATCTGTTGCATTTCTGTACACCAATAAAGAAGCTGCTGAAAGAGAAATCAAGGAATCAATACCATTTACATTTGCATCAAAAACCCTAAGATAATTAGGCATAAACCTAACCAAAGAGGTGAAAAACCTATATCTGAAAACTACAAAACACTGATGAAATAAATAGAAGATGACAAAAAGAAATGGAAAGATTCCATGCTCATGGATCAGAAGAACAAATATTGATCAAATGTCTCTATTACACAAAGCAATCCACACATTTAATGCAATCTCTATCAAAATACAAACAGCATTTGCCACAGAGCAAGAATGAACAATCCTAAAATTTGTATGGAACCACACACAAAAAAACAAGAATAGCCAAAGCAACATTGAATAGAAGAGCAAAGCTGGAGGCATCACAATTCCAGACTTCAAGTTATATTACAAAGCTGTAGTGATGAAAAAAGTATGGTACTGGCACAAAAATAGGCACATAGGTTAATAAAACAGAATAAAAATCCCAGAAATGAACCCACAACTATATGGTTAATTAAGCTTCAGGAAAGCTGGAAATAATATCCAATGGAAAGAGTCTCTTCAACAAAGGGTGTTGGGAATCTGTACAACACCATGCAAAAGAATGAAACTGGACCACTTTCTTATACTATACACAAAATAAACTCAAAATGGATGAAAGACCTAAATGTGATACAGGAAACCATTACAACTATAGAGGAGAACACAGGCAGTAGCCTCTTTGAAATCAGTTGTAGCAACTTCATACTAGATAAGTCTCCTGGGGTAAGGGAAATAAAAGCAAAAATAAACTATTGGGACTTCACCACAATACTTCTGCACAATCAAGGAAACTCAGCAAAACTAAAAGGCAACCTCAAGAAGGGGAGAAGATATTTGCAAATGGTATATCTGATAAAGGGCTAGTATCCAAAATATATAAAGAATGTAGAAAATATAACACTCAAAAAACAAATATTCCAATTTAAGAATGTGTGGAAGACATGAACAGACATTTCTTCAAAGAAGATATACGGATGGCCCACACACACATGAAAAGATGCTCAAAATCACTTATCATCATGGAAATACAAATCAAAACTACAATGAGATATCACCTCACAGCAGTCAGAATGGCTAAAATTAATAACACAAGAAACAACAGGTGTTGGTGAGAATGTGGGTAATGGCGAACCCTCTTACACTGTTGGTGGGAAAGCAAAGTGGGGCAACCACTGTGGAAAACCATATGGAGATTCCTCAAAAAGTTAAAAATAAAACTACTCTATTATCCAGTAATGGCACTACTAGGTAATTACTCAAAGAGTACAAAAATACTAATGTGAGGTGATACATGCACCTTGAAGTCTATAGCAGCATTATCAACAATAATCAAATTATAGAAAGAGTCCAAATGTGCATCGACTGCTGAATGGATAAAGAAGGGGTGGTATGTATATACAATGGAATAGTATTCAGCCATTAAAAAGAATGGAATCTTGCCATTTGCAAAGATGAAGATGGAGGAGAGTGTATTATGATAAGTGAAATAACACAGTCAAAGAAAGACAAATATCATATCAGGGCCATAGGGGGAAAAATTGAGAGCAAAACCAAGATACAGACTGTTAACTATAAAAAACAAACTGAGTAGAGGGAGTAGGAAAGATGATGGAGAAGTAGGGAGCACCCTGCATTTCGCCTGCACTCATCTCTCAAACAGAGAAGGCCTGAAGTCATAGGACACTGAGCCACAGGAGTTTGGGAAGAGAAAGAGACAGAGTACACGGGGAAGGAAACCTCATAAGTGCGTGGGTGCGAACTGGGGAAGATAAAAGCGGGACGGGACCCAGAGATACGGAGGGAGGGGAGGGAACCCAGCTTGCCTGCAGCTGCAGTGAGTGATAAACCGGCGAGTGGTGGCGAGCTGCCACGAGTCCAGGGGAAAGTAAAGAAAAGCTGAGATTGCTCATAGAACCATCCCCGGAGAAGAGAAAAAAAAACCTTGGCTTGGAAAGACAGTGTTTTTTAGCTCTGGCTGGGGTGCTGACTTTAAACTGGGTGCCCTGGTCCCAGAAGTCGCCAGGAAAAACTGATCTCCCGTGCTCCTGGCACCATCCATGGTGGCGGCAGCCTGGTGAACCGCAGCAACACCTGCGGAGGCGGTCCTGGCGCCGGGTGAAGCGGCAATGGAGCGTGCGACATTGGCCCACTGAAGCGGCGGTGGCAGCAACCCGGGGGAGTGGCGCCAGCGCCCAGTGAAGCAGCGGCTGCGTGAGCAAAAAGTTGCCTGCTGAAGCAGCGATGGCCAGTAGAGCGGTTGCGGCGGGGTGAGGCATTGCGGACTCTGCAGACCTGAAGATGCCACGTTCCCCAAATGCACTCGGGTTGTATTGTTGCTTGACCCTGCGGGATCTGAGGCTGCGACATTTCTCCCACCCTCCATTCAACCCTCAGCAACAGGAAAACAGTGACCAGCAGAACAGTTAATGGCTGTATAACAAAGCCTCTCAGTAGTAATCAGACTAGATGGTTTTTCTGGATAACACCACCATCTTTCTCTCACCTTTCCAACCATATTCCACCCTTTAGCTCTTTGAAAAAAGCTTCTTATCCCTTCTGCCTGTTCATTCTATCTCCAATTATGCCTCATCTCCGCCCTATCATCTCTCTCTTTCTCTACGCTCTTCAACCAGCACTGCATACACCTGGCTATTTACTTGTAGCTGGGAAATCTGGTTATATGCTTTAAACCGATCTTTGTCTAACGGTTTTCTTCTTTCTTCCTTTTCTATTCTTCTTTTTGAGTTTTTAATGTATTTTTATTTTCTATCATTCGCCTTCCCTCCTCCGTCTTTAATCATTCCTTTTTAGTTTTCCCTCTTGGTTAGTGTGATTATTGGATTTGTCTGTGCATTTGTGTCCCTCTGTTCCCTGGGCAGGGCTACCTCGAGAAACAAACCAAAGTACACATGATGGAGAGTCTCAAATACCAATATGAGTAGGAAAATAAAATAACCAAGGTCTCAACAAGAGAGAACAAGAGATACCATTCAAAAAACACTTTCTGAAAGGATAGGCCCTGGACATTCAAAGAGTCTTCTTGCATACAGCAGCGCTCACAGGGGCAGAGAGCATAACAAGTCTTTAAAACTAACAAGAGACAGAAAGCTAACCAAAATGACGAAACGAAACAGCTCTCCTCCAAAGAAATTCCAAGAAGAACTGACAGCTAATGAATTGCTCAAAACAGATATAAGCAGCATAACTGAACAAGATTTTAGAACAATAATCATAAAATTAATCGCTGGGCTTGCAAAAAGCATAGAGGACCTCAAAGAAACTATGGCTACATACAACATGGAGAACAAAAATAGGCATGATGATTTAAAAACTGCGACAAATGAAATACATAATAAACTGGAGGTGTCCAATGCATGGATTGAAGACGCAGAAAGGAGAATAAGTGATTTAGAAGATACCAATATAGAAAAACAAGAAGCTGACCAAAAAAGAGACAAACTGATCCAGAAACATGAAAGAAGAGTTCAAGAGCTCAGCGATACAGTCAAATGCAACAATATCCATATCATAGGAAACCCAGGAGACGAAGAGAGAGGGAAAGGTGCTGAAGGAGTCCTGGAACAAAATATAGCAGAGAACTTCCCCAACCTGGAGAAGGAAGTAAACGCTGAAATACAAGAGGCACAGAGAACTCCCCTCAGACATAATAAGAATCAATTTTCTGCACGACATATCATAGTGAAATTTGCAAAATATAAGGACAAGGAGAGAATTTTGAAAGCAGCTAGGAAGAAAAGGGCCCTAACATACAAACGGAAACCTATCAGAGTGGTCACAGACCTATCTACTGAAACTTGGCAGGCCAGCAAGGAAGGGCAGGAGATCTTCAATGTGATGAACAGAAAAAATATGCAGCCAAGAATCCTCTATCCAGCAAGCCTGTCATTCAAAACAGAAGGAGAGATAAAAGGCTTTCCAAATAAACAAAAATTGAAAGAATTTGCCACCATTAAGCCAGCCCTACATGAAATCCTGAGGGGGACACACTAAGGGAAGTATTGCAATGAACGAAAACACCAGAGACACCACCACAAGATTGAACCCCACAAGGGACACAATGAATCTAAACTCACATATTTCAATAATAACACTGAATGTAAATGGGTTGAATGCTCCAATCTAAAGACATAGGATAGCAGAATGGATAAAAAAACCAAAATCCATCGATTTGCTGTCTACAAGAAACGCATTTTAGATTGGAAGATACTCTCAGATTAAAAGTAAGGGGATGGAGAAATATCTATCATGCTACGGGAAGTCAAAAGAAAGCTGGAGTAGTTATACTTATATCAGACAAACTGTACTTTAAATTAAAGACAATAACAAGGGATGAATAAGGACATTATATAATAATTACAGGGTCCATACATCAGGAAAAACTAATAATTATAAATGTCCATGCACCGAATATGTGAGCACGTAAATATTTAAAACAATTAATCACAAACAGTAACAAGCTTATAGATAAGAATGTGCTAATAGCAGGGGACTTTAATACTCCACTTACAGCAATGGATAGATCAACCAGATAGAATATCACTAAAGAAACAATGGACTTGAATGACACAATGGACCAGATGGATCTGACAGATATATTTAGAAGGCTGCAATCCTAAGGCCAAGGAATACATTTTCTTCTCAAGTGCGCATGGCACATTCTCCAAGATAGATCGCATACTGGGATATAAAGCAGCCCTCAATAAATATAAAAGAATTGAGATCATACCATGCACACTGTCAGATCATAATGCTCTGAAACTTGAAATCAATTACAGGAAGAAGTCTGGAAAACTTCCAAAAACACCCTACTAAAGAATGAATGGGCCAATCAGGAAATCAGAGAGGAAATTAAAAAATATATGGAAACAAATGAAAATGAAAATACAACAATGAAAACTCTATGGGATTCGGCAAAGGCAGTCCTAAGAGGAAAGTACATTGCTCTCCAGGCCTATTTCAAGAAATTAGAGAAAGTGCAGAATCTAACAACTCGCCTAAAGAAACTAGAGGCAGAGCAACAAGAGCACTCCAAACCCAGTAGAAGAAGAGAAATAGTAAAAATCAGAGCAGAAATATACAAGATAGAGACGAAAGAAACAATTGAACAGATCCATGAAACCAAGAGTTGGTTCTTTAAAAAAATAAACAAAATTGACAAACCTCTAGCCAGGCTACCCAAAAAGAAAAGAGAGAGCACCCGAATAGACAAAATTATGAATGAAAATGGACTTATTACAACCAACCCCTAAGAAATACAAGCAATAATCAGGGAATACTATGAAAAATTATATGCCAAGAAATTGGACAACTTAGAAGAAATGGACAAATTCCTAAACACACACTCACTACCAAAATTCACACGGGAAGAGAAAGAAAATCTGTACCGACCCATAACTAGTGAAGAAATCAAAAATCTCCCAACAAATAAAAGCCCTGGACCTGACGGCTTCCCAGGAGTGTTCTACCAGACACTAAAAATGGAATTAATCCAAATTCTTCTCAAGCTATTCCAAAAAATAGAAATCTAAGGAAAACTTCCAGACTCATTTTATGAAGCCAGCATCACTCTGATTCCCAAGCCAGACAGAAATCAAGAAAAAAAGAGAACTACAAGCCAATAAACTTGATGAATACGGATGCAAAAATCCTCACCAAGATACTTGCAAATCAAATGCAACAGCACATGAAAAGAATTATCCACCAATATCCAGTGGGATTCATTCCTGGGTTACAGGGCTGGTTCAATATTCGCAAATCAATCAATGTGATACATCACATCAACAAAAGAAAAGATAAAAACCATATGATCCTGTCGATAGATGCAGAAAAAGCATTTCACAAACACAACATCCCTTCTTACTAAAGACCCTCGAGAAAGTCAGGATAGAAGGAACTTACTTAAACATCATCAAAGCCATCTATGAGAAGCCCTCAGCTGATATCATCCTCAAAGGGGAAGAACTGAGAGCTTTCCCCCTGAGATCAGGAACACGACAGGGATGTCCACTCTCACCACTGTTGTTTAACATAGTGCTGGAAGTCCTAGCATCAGCCATCAGAACAAAAGGAAATCAAAGGCATCGAAATTGGCAAATAGAAGTCAAACTTTCACTTTTCGCAGACGACATAATACTCTACATAGAAAACCCGACAGACTCTACCAGAATCCTACTAGAACTGATCCAAGAATTCAGCAAAGGTGCAGGGTACAAAATCAACGTACAGAAATCAGTTGCATTTTTATACACCAACAATGAAGCAATAGAAAGAGAAACTAAGAAACTGATCCCATTCACAATTTCACAAAAAACCCCAAAAAGTAGCTAGGAATAAACCTAAACAAGGATATAAGAGGTCTGTATGGTGAAAACTATAGAAAACTTATGAAGGAAATTGAAAAAGACACAAAGAAATGGAAAAACATTCCATGCTCATGGATTGGAAGAATAAATATAGTTAAAATGTCATTACTCCCCAAAGCAATCTACACATTCAATGCAATCCCAATCAAAATTGCACCAGCATTCATCTCAAAACTAGAACAAACTATTCTAAACTTTGTATGGAACCACAAAAGACCCCGAATAGCCAAAGTGATATTGAAGCATAAAACCAAAACGGGAGGTATCACCATCCCACACTTTAGCCTCTACTACAAAGCTGTCATCATCAAGTCAGTATGGTATTGGCACAAAAACAGACACAGAGACCAATGGAACAGAATTGAGCACTCAGAAGTGGACCCAAAAGTATACAGCCAACTGATCTTTGACAAAGCAGGAAAGAATATCCAGTGGAAAGAAGACCGCCTTTTTACCAGATGGTGTTGGGAGAACTGGACAGCAACATGCAGAAGAATGAAACTAGATCATTTTCTCACACCATGCACATAAATAAACTCAAAATGGATAAAGGACCTGAACGTGAGACAGGAAACTATCAACACCCTAGAGGAGAAAGCAGGAAACAACCTCCTTGACCTTCACCGCAGCAACTTCTTACTTGACACATTCCCAAAAGCAAGGGAATCAAGAGCAAAAATAAACTGTTGGGACCTCATCAAGATTAAAAGCTTCTGCACAGCAAAGGGAACAACCCGCAAAGCTAATAGGCAACCAATGGAATGGGAAAAGATAGTTGCAAATGACATATCAGATAAAGGGTTAATATCCAAAATCTATAAGGAACTCACCAAACTACACGCCCGAAAAACAAACAACCCAGTGAAGAAATGGGCAGAAGATATGAACAGACACTTCTACATAGAGGACATCCAGATGGCCAACAGAAACACGAAACGATGCTCAGCATCCCTCCTCATCAGGGAAATACAAATCAAAACCACACTGAGATACCATGTCACGACCGTCAGAGTGGCTAAAATGAGCAAATCAGAGAACTCTAGATGCTGGCGAGGATGTGGAGAAACGGGCACCCTATTGCACTGTTGGTGGGAATGTAAACTGGTGCAACCTCTCTGGAAAACAGTGTGAGGGTTCCTCAAAATTTAACAATAGAACTCCCTTATGACCCAGCAATAGCACTGCTAGGAATTTACCCAAGGGATACAGGAGTGTTGATATGTAGGAGCATATGTACCCCAATGTTCATAGCGGCACTCTCCACAATAGCCATAACATGGAAAGAGCTTAATTGTCCATCAACGGATGAATGGATTAAGAAGATGTGGTTTATCTATACAATGGAATACTACATGGCTATGAGAAAGAATGAAATCTGGCCTTGTGTAGCAACATGGATGGGTCATGAGGGTGTTATGCTGAGCGAAGTAAGTCAGGCAGAGAAGGACAAATATCATATGTTTGCACGTATAGGAGGATTAGGAGGACCTTGACGGAGGACCAAGGGGGAGAAGAAGGGGGGAAATAGTGGGGGAGAGGGAGAGAGACAAACCATGAAAGACTTTTGAATACTGAGAACAAACTGAATACTGTAAAGTTATGGGGGGGGGATGGGCATGAAGGGGGCACTTGTGGGGATGAGCACTGGGTGTTATATGGAAACCAACTTGACAATAAACTATTTGAAAAAAAAAAAAAAAAAAAAAAGCCAAACGACTACCAAAGGATAGATGAATGGGGATATGGGTTAAATAGGTGATATGGTTTAAGGCATACACTTGTAATGAGCATCGGCATTGTATGTAAGAGTAGAGTCATTAAACTGTACCCCTGAAACTAATATTACACTGTATGTTAACTAGCTGAAATTTAAAGAAAAATTTAAAAAATAATCTTTGGGTATGAAAATGCTTTGCTAATGGTAAAATTTTGTAAAAATGTAATAGTATAATGCTAGGTATCATATACCAAAGTGTCACATACCACAGTTTTTTCCCATACTCATTTCCAAGGGTTAACTTACTTAATTTGCATGGAGATCAAATAGCCCACTCCAAGTCACAGCTGTGACCATGACTTCATCTGTTTAGAAACCACTCACTTTGGGCGCCTAGGTGGTTCAGTCAGTTGAGTGTCCAACTTGATTTCAGTTCCAGTTGTGTTTTCTGGATAATGGGATCAAGCCCTGCATTGGGCTCTGTGCTGAAAGCGTAGCCTACTTAAAATTTTCTCTCTCTCTTCCTCCGCCTCTGTCTCTCACCCGTGTGCTCTCTCTCTTTTTCTCTCCTTAAAAAATAGAAACTAGGGGCGCCTGGGTGGCTCAGTCGGTTAAGCATCAGACTTCGGCTCAGGTCATGATCTCACGGTTCCTGGGTTCGAGCCCGGCGTCGGTATCTGTGTTGACAGCAGGCTCAGAGGCTGGAGCCTGCTTCAGATTCTGTATTCCCTCTCTCTCTGACCCTCCCCTACTCACGCTGTCTCTCTCTCTCAGAAATAAATAAAATATTTAAAAAATATAAACTAGAAAAAAATTAAAACCAATTTCTTTAACAGGAGCATACATTTCTAACAATACTTGTAGATTTGCGTCAGTAGAACACTTCTCAAACATTTTGGTCCTGGAACCCTTTTATAATTCATATATTTCATTGAGGACTTCAAATAGCTTTTGTTCATATGGGTTATATCTCTCAATATTTACTGAATTGGAAATTAAACCTGAGAAAAAATTAAAATATCTGTTTATAAATGTATTTAAAGTGATAATCCAATTATAAAACAGAAATGATATAACATTTCAGGAATAAATATATTTTACAACAAATTAGTAAGAATGGTGGCACTGTTTTACACGTTTACAAATCTCTGTAATGTCTGGCTTAAGCAAAGATGGCTGGATTTTCATATCTGTTTCCGGATTCAATCTGTTGTGATATGTTGTTTTGGTTGAGGAAAATTTGGCCTTACATGAATAGATAGTTGGAAAAAAGGGAGTATTTTAATAAATTTTTCATATAGTTGTGAATATTCTTTTTTCATTTTTTAAATGTTTTTATTTATTTCTGAGGGAGAGAGCAGGGGAGGGTCAGAGAGAGAGGGAGATACTGAATTTGAAGCAGGCTCCAGGCTCTGAGCTAGTTGCCAGCACAGAGCCCAACGTGGCCTCCAACCCACCAACCGTGATATCATGACATGAGCCGAGGTCGGACGCTTATCCAACTGACTCCCCGGGTATTTTATGTTTTTTTGTGCAATTTTGAATGGGATCCGTGTCTTGATTTCTCTTTCTGTTGCTTCATTATTGGTGTATAAAAATGCAACCGATTTCTGAACATTGATTTTGTAACCTGCAACTTTGCTGAATTCTTGGATCAGTTCTAGTAGAATTCTGGTGGAGTCTGCTGGGTTTTCTATGTAGAGTATTATGTCGTCTGCGAAAAGTGAAAGTTTGACTTCTTCTTTGCCAATTATGATGCCTTTTATTTCCTTTTGTTGTCTGATTGTTGATGCTAGAACTTCCAGCACTATGTTAAACAACAGTGGTGAGAGTGGACAGCCCTGTCGTGTTCCTGATCTCAGGGGGAAAGCTCTCAGTTCTTCCCCGTTGAAGATGATGTTAGCTGAGGGCTTCTCATAGATGGTTTTATGATGTTTAAGTAGGTTCCTTCTATCCCGACTTTCTCGAGGGTCTTTATTAAGAAGGGGTGCTGTCTCTCCACAATAGCTAAAACATGGAAAGAGCCTAAGTGTCCATCAACAGATGAATGGATCAAGAAGATGTGGTTTATCTATACCATGGAATACTACATGGCGATGAGAAACAATGAAATCTGGCCATGTGTAGCAACATGGATGGACCTTGAGGGTGTTATGCTGAGCGAAATAAGTCAGGCAGAGAAGGAGAGATACCATATGTTTGCACGTATAGGAGGATTAGGAGGAACTTAAGGGAGGACCGTGGGGGAGAAGAAGGGGGGAAATAGTGGGGGGAGAGGGAGAGAGACAAACCAGAACAAACTGAGGACTGATGGGTGTGGGGGGGAGGGGGGAGATGGGCATGGAAGAGGGCACTTGTGGGGATGAGCACTGGGTGTTATATGGAAACCAACTTGACAATAAATTATTTGTAAAAAAAAATTAAAAAAATAAAAGTTCATCATAAAAATAAACACTCATATTGAGAAGAGAGAAGCCTATAAAAAGGGCTCTGGAAAGTCATCTGTGCATTTGTTTCCATGCACGTGATATTGCAGACATATTACTTCAGTCTATGCGAAGTATGCAGAAAAGGTAGCTTCCAAAGGAAATAGTATGGTATTACAGAACTTGTCCTGGGGCTGGGGTGCTTCACCTCTAATTCTGATCTAACTGGACTCAATTGAGTGAAATCATGTTAATGGAATCCCCAGCTACAGATCTTCCAAATAAAACTGTTTCAAACAAACAAACAAAAAAATAAATTCTTGGGGCGCCTGGGTGGCTCAGTCGGTTAAGCATCCGACTTCGGCTTAGGTCATGATCTCATGGTTTGTGGGTTCTAGCCCCGCGTAGGGCTCTGTGCTGACAGCTCAGAGTCTGGAACTTGCTTCAGATTCTGTAACTCCCTCTCTCTCTGACCCTCCCCCTGCTCACGCTGTCTCTCTCTCTCAAAAATAAATAAAATATTAAAAAAAACTTCTTTATATTCCTTTATTGATTTCTTTATCGATAAACCTTTGTGTGCAACATCCATCATATGTGCCCCTTAAGGTGTTATTGCCTGCCTTTCCTGTGTATGGGTGACAGTTTCCTGTTTCTTTGCATTTCTTATAATTTTTTGTTATAGATACTTTATAATAGTATCTTATAGCAACCTGGATAATGATCCTCCTCCTCTAGGGGATTGGTATTTGCTTGGTTGTTTATTTGCTCCACAGTGTGCAGCCTGATGTTATTTCTTCTAGTCTAGTTGCCTAACGGTTGTGTCTGGATGGGAGTAATGTACTAATTGGCAAGATTTTTACCATTGGACATGCATGTGGTTGGAGGCTGCTAGATGTCAGGGGGTTTTCTTTTGACCCACATTCAACCAGGGACTAGTAGCTGGGAGGTTCCTGCTCTGTTCTGGAAAGCGGTTTTAGACATATACATAGACTTCTAGATTGCCAAGGATGTGTGGTATTTTCATTTTAAACCTGTGTCCCTAATTGTAACCTCTAGATCAGAGCAATTTATTGTTCAGTGTTTGGTCACATGCCCTGTGCTAGCAAAATATTTGCTCCGTGTGAAGGGTCTGCATGTATTAAGAAATACTTTAAGTCTGTCCCATGTTCTGCTCTAATTGTCCTGAGTAGGTGTAGCCCAGCACATGCACACAGCCTTTTCAATTCCCAGAGTTGACTATGCTCCCAGGAGGGCTCCTTTTGGTTTCCTCTTGGTTTCTCTTTATTAAAATTCTGGCTGCTCTACTGCTTTGCTTGCACCAGCTCCTCCTAATTGCTCTCCACCAAAATTTCCACTGTTCTTGATAATGTCCTTAGGGACAGAGTTCTCCATTCTGTTTCAAATTCACTTAGCAGAGTGGTGGAATTCTTTGTCTTCACTGCATATTTTCCCACTTAGAAAGAACCTGTGCACCACTGAACCAAAGCTGGGGTAAGGGGCCCAGAATAAAACCACTACTTTATGAGTGGGCACTGGGGCATGGTGGAAGTCCTTGGTTTTCTTTTGTTTTTTTGTTTTTCTCCTTGAGTGAAACACTCAAACTTTGAGTAAGCTAGGGTGGAAAAATTCAGGGCCTCCATATTCTCAGCCTGCACACAGAATAGTGCTTCGACTCAAAGAATGGAGGCTGGGTAGTGGAAGGGATCAGTCCTTTTGGCTGTGCCTGTGTAGAATAAATTTCTGCAACACAGAGTTGAAGGGAAACCACAGCCCCAGGGTGAGAGCTGGGGGGAGGAGTCCTACCTCCAAAGATCTTCACCATGGCTGCCAAGAATAGAGCACCCAAGGTGGAGCTTCTGTAAGACAGACCTGGTATGGTAGAGCAAGTGCAGAGGCCACAGACTCTTGCTGTTTCTACTGATACTTAAAAGGTTTTCTTGAATCAGTATTTTTTCAATTGCTATATGCCCTTTGGACATTTTCTGGAGACTTTAAATGATATCTCACCCTTCAATATATTTTTAAACTTAACTTCTGAGTGGAAATGTCCAGCAAAGAGAGAAATGGAATAGGTGTCACAAGCCAGGGTTTTCATTCCAACTTGGCCTCTAACAAGCTCAGTGACTTCTCCTGAAATTCAGTTTCCTCATTAGTAGAATAAGGGAATTGTATTAAAGACATCTGCATTCCTTCCAACTCTAAAATCCTATGATTTTATGAAGGAGAAATGGAATAGAAAGTAATCAGTGAAAAAAATTCTTCTGTAGCTGTGTGAGAACAGCAACTATGAAAACAATCCACTGCCTTTCTAAACCGAAACTGTTCCATCTTGTTTTTAATTAGACCATGTACTTAATTTCAAACTTTACTTAATCAAAATGCTACTTTAATGCATGCTTTGCAGTCAAGAAATTTCTTCACCCCAAAAGTTTCCTTTCTAACCATTAGAGCTGAAAAATTTGGGGCAACAGAAAGTTGCCTTTCACTGACTGGTCATCAAAAATATGACAGCTTAATGCTAAGTGAAAGTACTATAATTTGCTACCATTTTGCTCATATTATGAATTCTGCAAACAATTACTTTCTTTCTGAGACAAGTCCAAGTTTCTGTATAAGGCTCTAAGGCCATACCTCCCAAGAGTGTCTATTAATTATTCATACTTATTCCAAATGTGTGAATGACAAAATATCAGTTCTCCCTATACACTGCAGAAAAGAGTTGCTTCAATGGGCCACCCATTTCTAGTCACAAAGACAACAGTTTATTTAGTAATAATTATCTGCACAAATTGTTATAACAATAAAACTGTGGTAAAGAGCCTCCATTTCTGAGTAATTTTGTCTTACTAATAATTTTTAACCTGTTTTTAATATTTTTGTTTACTATAGTTTACATTCAAAATCTATATACTCAAAGCAGGGGGAGAATGGACTTTATATAATTTAAGAAAACTGCCAGTGCAAATATATTTAAAAGCTTTCAACTACTAATCCACAACAGAATATCCTATGATAAAGCTACAAGGTATATATAAATTATGAATATACATTGGCAAAAGTTGCTACTCACGGACACATCCAGTAATCAGAAGAATGAGAGCAAGATGGCAATACGGACAAAGTGATCCAGAAACAAGAAATCATATAATCTTTACATATCTTGCCCTTAAAGGAAAACTTATTTTTAAACTAACCATCTGTACAAATCAATCATTGTCAACATCTAAATGGAAAAGGCAAAATATTTATCTTAAGGTGTATTATAGGTGCAAATCCTTGTAGAGGAAATGTAAATGCATACTTTTTGAGTTTGTCCAAATGCTAAGGCCTCTTTCTGGTTTTCACAGCTGACCCTTAGGCAAGAACTGTTCAAAAATTTCCAAATGAGCTTATCTGCTCACCAAGATATTTCTATGTTAAAAGCTTTTGGGAAGGCACTTGGCCCAGTTTCTATGATTCCCAAATTACTCCGGTTTCAACTTAATTGTTTTGAACTGGGATTCCCTTATGAAGAAAATATAATATTCTTTATAATAAAGGGATATAAGAAATAAAACCCTATCATCTTGCTCCATTTTCAGAGCCCATATTCTAAAACTGTAGCTTATTCATCTCAATCCATTAAAAAATATTATGTTTCAAGACTGATTTAAAAATTCACACTTTATATTCTTTTACGTGAGTGATATTGTAATGTAAAATTATTATGCTATAATAAATGTCCCTTTTCTTGATATTTTCTTAGTTAATCACCCTAGGGAGCTTTTCTTTCATTTTGTCTATTATTTCACCGTATAATATTTATCTTAATATGATAAATTGAGAGAAAAATATTTAAGATTTACTTAGTGGCCCTTACAATAACTGTGTTTTTCTTTCAGGTAATTCAAATTTTCATTAGCTGAAAATACTGGTTAATGACCACATAATCCAATGGTTTAGAGATCACCTCTAATCATATGAAAAGAAAACAGCTTCAGGGCGCCTGGGTGGCTCAGTCGGTTAAGCGTCCAACTTTGGCTCAGGTCATGATCTCCCAGTTCGTGGGTTCGAGCCCCGCGTCAGGCTCTGTGCTAACAGCTAGCTCAGAGCCTAGAGCCTGCTTTGGATTCTGTGTCTCCCTCTCTCTCTCTGACCCTATCCTGCTCACGCTGTCTCTCTCTCAGAAATAAATAAAACGTTTAAAAAATTCTTTAAAAAAAGAAAAAAAAAGAAAAAAAAAGAAAATAGCTTCTTCGAAAAGAAAAGAAGCTATTCAAATTGGAAAAGAGAGGAGCTTCTAAGTGAACTTTTACCAACATTTTATTGATTATTTCTAGCAGGTAAAACTTGATTATTTTGTTTGGGTTCTTCCTTGCTATGTCACACTTAAAGGAACTCATTAAATTACTGAACAAAGGAAGGGAAAATCTTGTAAGAAATTCTGAACTGTCAACAAAGATTCAAGTTCTGATCATCCAGAGTACATATACATAGTCTTCTCCTACTTGCCTAAAGGTCATTAATAATTTTTAAGTGGTTGTTGCTTTATCTACATGTGTGAGCATGTGCACACAGACACATGTGCTTGCATTCATTCTATTTAGTTGTTTCTTTCTATAACTTTAGACAGCAAAAGCACTATAGTTAAGATGGAAATAGAAAAGACAATTCGCTTCCTAAGCTTTTTAGATCATTCCCAGAATGACCACTCTCAAATTACATCACGGATTTAAGTGTTTAAAGAGAATGATATAAATTTTGGTTCAAAACAAAACCAATACTTCATTTTGATGAAAAAATAAAATTCCCACGACTAAAGATGATGGTTAATGATGAAGAACATTCTACATACATACATACATGAGAATTAAGGGAGATTTTTCTTCCAAAACTACACAGTGGCAATTGCTTTTAAAAACCACAAATAAAGATATCTATCATTGTAGTATTTCAGTGGGGAGGGAGGCTGAGAAGCCATGAACTTACACTACCCTCTTTTGTTGTTTAAGAAATGGATACTTTCCATTTAACTTGTCAGCATAAAGGAGATTTAAAAAACTACTAAAATTTGGAAACCAATATAATTCATCTGGTATGGATATCAAATGGCTATTAGGTCTCAAAAATGGAAATGGGGTAAAGTCAACTAGTAACAAAAACTATGTTTTGGGTACAACTAAGACAGTAACAAGAAAATAATATGGTGATAAATATAGATGTCACATTAAATAGATTGTGAAAGATGTAAAATTCAAATTCCTTTTCAAATAAATCTTACTAAAAGAAGGATTATAGAAAATGGGAATGTATGATTTTTTTAAAAAAATAAAACAATTCTGCTTCAGTGTAAATGTGTCAAAAAAAAGTCTCATGCAACTTAGCAGGAACAGTTTCCACAGCCTTTTACACTGTTGACAATTTCTTCTTGTAGTTTCTTCCTTTCCTCTTCTTTGGACATATTTTCTTCCTTTGCATCCCATTTGGGGTTATCACGGTTCTGTACACGACTGCTCTGTGTGTGCCACATTTCTGAATAGATACTGCCAGGGTTAGCAAGCAAACCATGGTGGGTACCACGTTCAGCTATCTTACCCTAAAAACAAAAAGCAAGAGAAACATAGAAAAAGGTCATATAAGTAGCATAATAACTGAAAATACATAGTACTTTCTAACTAAGGATGTCGAAGGATTAGTAATCATTAAAATACCCCTCCCAATTCCTCATCCATAGTACAAGTAGAAAAAATTGAGGTAGGAATGCTTTCTTTACTGTTAAGCTATTAACCCAGAAAACAAACAAAAAGCTACGAAATCCCATATATTGTAAAACACCTCACTTGAATAAAATTCTAATGTTCTACTTTTCATTTTGAAGGGCAGAAAAGGAAGGTGAAAAAAATTTAAAGGCAATTATAAGTGGAAAATATTTAATCAAAAGCACTGGTATTTATTACGGGGACTTAAAAACAATACCCTGAAATCCTTATGTGTACTTTAAAATAAAAAAAAATTTCTCCAAGAAAAGCTTACTTCTTCCAGTAGCTATTTTTGTTAACAATGGATATTAAGCCTAACACTGCACAAATTTGGTATAGATTCCAAACTCTTATCTACAATTAATTTGTCTCTTGACAGCTACTGTTAAACATGCTGGGAGACAAAAGGAATTTTGTCACTTCTACTGGTATTCCTGTTTATAAGACCTTTACAAATATACCCTTAAGCAAAATAACTAAAATTTGTTCCCACATCTGAGTGTTTAATTTAAGGCTCCTCTTTTATTGCTAGTTAGGCAGTTTTAAAAAGAACTTTTTTGCTCAGCTATTTAAATTCCTCAGGATTATGAAGAACGTAGTTCTTAATCTTGGTATATGTGGACCACTTCATTGGCACAAAACTCCCCATGGATTACATACACATGGAACATGATGTGGGGCTCAATCCCATGACCTTGGGATCATGACCTGAGCCAACATCGAGAGTCAGACGTTCAACCAACTGCACCACACTGGCACTCCAACTTCTAGGTTTTCTCAAAGAACAGTTAGGAATTTTATCATCATCTTGAATTCATGCTGACAAATCTGCTCCAATATAACATCACAAGGATGCTCCTCTTCTCCTCCCATTCCATATTTGTATTCTTCTCCTGAGTAAGACTACTGTTTTCCAATATCAATATATTTACTCACATGCTCAGTCTTAAAATATACACAAAATAGCTTCAAAATGGCTACTCCCATACTAATACCAATAACAGGTATTAGGTTCAAATTTTGAGTTCCTTTTGTCTTATGTTCCACTGAGGGTAAATAATCAGAGTGATGTGTCCAATAGTTATTTGGGTTGTTTTTCTTTTGTGTATTTATGTTATAAATTTGTTATGCAGTTAGTTTCACTTCTGTTTGTAATCACTTTCTATATTTCCCAATCCTTGTTGAGTTTCAATATTTTAAGTATATAATAACATTACCATGGTTCAAAAGTAAAAATAATATAAAAAAGGAGGAGCTAAGATGGTAGAGTAGTAGGAGGACCCTGGTCTGGTCTTGTCCCTCAAACCCAGCTAGATAACTATCAAATCATTCTGAATATCTAAGAAACTGATCTGAGGATTGACAAAACCAACTGCACAACCAGAGGGAGAGAGGCAGCCACACTGTAGAAGGTAGGAGGTGTGGAGATGTGGTTGGGGGGAGAAATGAATCACAAGTGCTGTGGAGTGGAGAGAGTGGAGAGAGAGGAATGCACAGGGGATAACACAAGGGAAACACTTCCTCAAAGCCACTGACTGGGAAAATGAAAGGGGCTGACTTTGGTGAGGTTTATCAACCAGTGGAGCTCAAAGATTGGAGTTTTATAGATCTTCGGTGTGGCTGGTATAGAGCTCTGAGGATGCAGCAGTGCTCCTGTACAGTAGGGAGGCAGGTAACCTGGGGGAAAATGGCATGATCTGAGGATCTCCTGAGATGCTCCCCTTTCTTAGAGCCATCTGAGAGACCTCTCTGGGGACAAAGAGCCAGGAGACAACATAGAAGACACCAGAGAGTTCATTAGGGCAGAGATAAAAGAGCTTAAAACCAGTCAGGCTTAAACAAAAAATATAATAATCAAGATTTGAAACTGACTGGATGCAATGACCACAAGGATGGAAGCAGTGGAACAAATTAAGTGATAACAGAAGATAGAATTATGGAAAATAAGGAAGCTGATTAAAAGAGGAAAAGAAAACTCTTGTATCACAAAAGTAGACTTAGGGAACGTGGTGACTCCTGGAAATGTAATAACATTCACATCAAAGGAGTCCTAGAAGAAGAAGAGAGAAAAGGACGCAGAAGGTTTATTTGAGGAAATTATAGCTGAAAACTTCCCTAGTCTGGAGAACAGACTTCCAAATCCAGGAGGCATAGAGAACTACATCAAAATCAACAAAAGCAGGCAAACCACAAGACATATTGTAATTAAACTTGCAAAATATAAGGAAAAAATCTTGAAAGCAGCAAGAAAAAAGAAGTCCTTAACTTACAAGGGAAGACAAATAAGGTTAGCAGCAGATCTCTCCATAGAAACTTTGCAAGCAAAAAGCGAGTGGCAGGATATATTCAACATGCTGAAGAAGAAAAGTCTGCATCCAAGAATATCCTATCCAGCAAGGCTATCATTCAGAATAGAAGAAGAGATAAAGGGTTTCCCAGACAAACACTAAGGGAGTATGTACCACTACACAAGCCCTGGAAGAAATATTAAAGGGAACTCCTTGAGTGGGAAAGAAACGCCCAAAGTGACAAGGGCTATAAAACTCTCCAGAAACAACAACAAAAAAAGTTAGTATCAATAATTCATATCTATTACTGAATTCAAATCTATCAATAATTACTCTGAATGAAAATGAACTAAAGGCTTCAATCAAAAGACACAGCGTATTAGAAGGGATAAAAAAAACACACCCCCTCTACATGTTGCCTATGAGAGAATCATTTTAGAACTAAAATCTGCAGACTGGAAGTGAGGAAAATGGAAAAACATTTGTCACGCAAATGGATGTTAAAAGAAAGTGGGGGGTGGGGAGTACCTGGGTGGCTCAGTCAGCCAGACTTCAGCTCAGGTCATGACCTCTCAGTTTTTGAGTTTAAGCCCCAAGTAGGGCTCAGTGCTCAGAGCTCAGAATGTGAAACCTGCTTTGGATTCTTTGCTTCCTCTCTATCTGCCCCTCCCCTACTCGTGCTCTGTCCCTCTTACAAATAAACATTTAAAATCTTTAAAAAAGAAAGCAATAATTGTATTAGACAAACTAGACTTTTAACCAAAGAGTGTAAAAAGAGATGAAGAATGGCATTATATCCGAGTAAAGGTGTCTATCCAACAGGATCTAAAAATTATAAATATTTATGCCCCAAACTTGGTATAACCAAACACATAAAACAATAACAAACATAAACAATCTCATGGATATTAATAAAATAACAGTAGGGGATATTAACACCCCACTTAGAGCAATGGACAGATCATCTAAGCATAAAATCAACAAGGAAAAACTGGCTTTGAATGAAACCCTTGACCAGATGAGCGTAACAGATGTATTCAGAACATTTTAACCTAAAGCAGCAAAATACATATTCCTCTCAAGTGCACATAGGACATTCTCCAGAACAGATTACATATTAGGTTACAAATCAGTCCTCAACAAGTACAAAAAGGATTCATATCATACCACGGGTATTTTCTGATCACAACACTACAAAAGCTAAAATCAATCACAAGAAAAAATTTGTAAAGACCACAAACACATGGAGGCAAAAGAATATGCTACTAAACAATGAATGGGTCAACCAAGAAATAAAAGAAGAAACAAATAATATACGTGGAAACAAATGAAAATGAAAACACGACAGTCTAAAATCTTTGTGATGCAGCAATGTAAGTGGTCATAAGAGAGAATATATACGAATACAGGTCCACTTCAAGAAACAAAAAAAAATCTTTTTTAATGTTTGCTTACTTTGAGGGGCAGGGAGCAGGCAGAGACAGGGAGACACAGAATCTGAAGCAGGCTCCAGGCTGTCAGCAGAGCCTGATGTGGGGCTCAAACTCATGAACTGTGAGATCATGACTGGAGCTGAAGTTGGGTCTGATGCTCAACCAACTGAGCCTCCCAAGAACCCCAAGAAACAAGAAAAATCTTGTTAATTAATAATGCTATCTTACACCTAAAAGAGGTAGAAAAAGAAAAACAAATGAAACATAAAGCCAGAAGAAGAAGGGAAATAACAGTGATTAGAGCAGAAGCAAATAATATAGAAACAAAAAAACCACAACAGATCAGATCAATGAAGCCAGAAGATTGTTCTTTGGGGGAAAAAAACAAATCGGTACTCCTCAGCCAGATGAATGAAAAAGGAAAATAAAAGGACCAAAGTGAATAAAATCACAAATGAGAGAGGAGAAATCACAACCAACATCACAGAAATACAATTATAAGATAATATTATGAAAAATGTTAAGACAACAAATTGGGCAATCTGGAAGAAATGGATAAATTTCTCGAAACATATAAACTACCAAAACTGAAACAGAAGCAAATAGAAAACTGAGACAGACTGATAACCAGCAAAGAAATTGAATCGGTAATCAAACTACCTCAACAACCTAAAGTCCAGGGTCAGATGGTTTTACAGAGGACATCTGCCAAACCTTTAAAGAATTAATACTTCTTCTTAAACTATTCGAAAAAGTAGAACTAGAAGGAAAACTTCCAGACTCATTCTATGAGGCCAGCATTAGCTGATTCCAAAACCAAAGTCTTGACTAAAAGAGAACTATAGGCCAATATCCCTGATGAACATGGATGCCAAAATCCTCAACAAAATGCTAGCAAATTAAATACAACAGTACATTAAAAGAATCATTCAAACTTTAACTTTTTGCAGACGACATGATACTCTACATAGAAAACCCGACAGACTCCACCAGAAGCCTACTAGAACTGACAGAAGAATTCAGCAAACTTGCAGGGTACAAAAATCAACGTACAGAAATAGGTTGCATTTTTATACACCAAAAATAAAGCAACAGAAAGAGAAATCAAGACACTGATCCCATTCACAATTGCACAAAAAACCATAAAATACCTTGGAATAAACCTAACCAAAGATATAGGAGATCTGTATGATGAAAACTATAGAAAACTTATGATGGAAATTGAAGAAGACACAAAGTAATGAAACAACATTCCATGCTCATGGATTGGAAAAATATAGTTAAAATGTCATTACTACCCAAAGCAATCTACACATTCAATGAAATACCAATCAAAATTGCACCAGCATTCTTCTCAAAACTAGAACAAACTCTCCTCAAATTTGTATGGAACCACAAAAGACCCCAAATAGCCAAAGTAATATTGAAGAACCAAAACAGAGGCATCACCATCCCAGACTTTAGCCTGCATTACAAAGCTGTCATCAAGACAGTATGGTATTGGCACAAAAAAAGACACATAGACCAATGGAACAGAATTGAGAACTAAAAATTGGACCCAAAGTGTACAGCCAACTAATCTTTGACAAAGCAGGAAAGAGTATCCATTGGAAAAAAAAAAAAAGCCTCTTTAACAGATGGTGCTGGGAGAATTGGACAGCAACATGCAGAAGAATGAAACTAGATCATCTTCTCACACCATACACAAAAATAAACTAAAAATGGATAAAGGATCTGAACGTGAAACAGGTGTGTCTCATCAAAACCCTAGAGGAGAAAGCAGGAAACAACTTCCTTGACCTCTACCGCAGTAATTTCTTACTTGACATATCCCCAAAAGCAAGGGAATCAAGAGCAAAAATAAACTATTGGGACCTCATCAAGATAAAAACTGCACAGAAAAGGAAACAATCCATAAAACTAATAGGCAACCGACGGAATGGTAAAAGATAATTGCAAATGACATATCAGATAAAGGGTTAATATCCAAAATCTATAAGGAACTCCCCAAACTCCACACCCAAGAAACAAACAACCCAGTAAATAAATGGGCAGAAGATATGAACAGACACTTCTCCAAAGAGGACATCCAGATGGCCAACAGACACATGAAACGATGCTCAGCATCCCTCCTCATCAGGGAAATACAAATCAAAACCACACTGAGATACCAACCTCACGCCAGCCAGAGTGGCTAAATTGAGCAAATCAGAGGACTGATTTGCTGGCGAGGATGTGGAGAAATGGGCACCCTACTACAGTGTTGGTGGGGATGTAAACTGGTGCAGCCCCTCTGGAAAACAGTGTGGAGGTTCCTCAAATAATTAACAATAGAACTCCCCTATGACCCAGCAATAGCACTGCTAAAAATTTACCCAAGGGATACAGGAGTGCTGATGCATAGGAGCACATGTACCCCAATGTTCATAGCAGCACTCTCCACAATAGCCAAAACATGGAAAGAACCTAAGTGTCCATCAACGGACGAATGGATCAAGGAGATGTGGTTTATTTATACCATGGAATACTACATGGCAATGAGAAAGAATGAAATCTAGCCATATGTAGCAACATGGATGGACCTTGAGGGTGTTATGCTGAGCAAAATAAGTCAGGCAGAGAAGGACAAATACCATATGTTTGCACATATAGGAGTAGATTAGAAGGAACTTAACGGAGGACCATGGTGGAGAAGGGGGAAAATAGTGGGGGAGAGGGAGAGAGGCAAACCATGAGAGACTCTTGAATGTTGAGAACAAACTGAGGACTGACGGGTGTGGTGGGGGAGAGGGGAGATGGGCATGGAGGTGGGCACTTGTGGGGATGAGCACTGGGTATTATATGGAAACCAATTTGACAATAAACTATTTGTAAAAAAATAAACTAAAGAAAAAGTTTTTCTGTTTGTGATTGTTTTATGTATTTAGGAGCTCCCATATTTGGTGTGTAGACATTTATAATTGTTAGCTCTTCCTGATGGATACACCCTGTAATTATTATATAATGCCCTTCTTAGTCCCTTGTTACTGTCTTTACTTTAAAGTCCAGTTTGTCTGATAGAAGTATAGCTACTCCAGTTTTCTTTTGACTTTCAGTAGCATGGTAGATATTTCTCCATCTCCTTACTTTCAATCTGAAGGTGTTCTCCAGTCTAAAATGTTTCTTGTAGACAGCTAATAGATGAATTTTCTTTTTTTATCCATTCTGCTACCCTATGTCTTTTGATTGGAGCATTTAGTCCTTTGTGGGATTCATTGTTCTGGTGGTGTCTCTAGTATCTTGCATTCCTTGCAACATTTCCCTCAGAGAGTCCCCCTCAGGATTTCTTGTCGAGCTGGTTTAGTGGTGACAAATTCTTTAAATTTTTCTTTATTTGGAAAGACTTTTATCTCTCCTTCTATTCTGAATGACAGGCTTGCTGGATAGAGTATTCTTGGCTGCATGTTTTTTTCGTCCATTACATTGAAGATCTCCTGCCATTCCTTTCTGGCCTGCCACGTTTTAATAGATAGGTCTGTCACCACTATGATAGGTTTCCCTTTGTATGTTAGGGCCCTTTTCTCCCTAGCTGCTTTCAGAATTGTTTTTTGTCCTTATATTTTGCCAGTTTCTCTATGATATGTCGTGCAGAAGATCGATTCAAGTTATGTCAGAGGGGAGTTCTCTCTGCCTCTTGGATTTCAACTTCTGTTTCCTTCCCCACATTGTGGAAGTTGACTGCTATAATTTGTTAAAGGACTCCTTCAGCGCCTTTCCCTCTCTCTTCCTCTTCTGGAATTCCTATGATATAGATGTTATTCCGTTTGATTGTATCACTGAGCTCTCGAACTCTTCTTTCGTGTTCCTGGATCAGTTTATCTCTTTCTCAGCTTCCTCTTTTTCTATAATTTTGTCTTCTAAAGCACTTATTCTCCTTCCTGCCTCTTCAAATCGTGCATTGGACGACTCCAGTTTATTATGCACCTCATTTATAGCATTTTTTAATTCATCACAACTATT
Source organism: Hyaena hyaena (assembly GCF_003009895.1). Taxonomy (NCBI): domain Eukaryota; kingdom Metazoa; phylum Chordata; class Mammalia; order Carnivora; family Hyaenidae; genus Hyaena; species Hyaena hyaena. The sequence continues at coordinate 201,057 of NW_024082340.1, read as the reverse complement.
TTTTTTTTTTCTCGGAGAGAGAGACAGCATGAGCAGGGGAGGGTCAGAGAGAGATGGAGTCACAGATTCTGAAATAGGCTCCAGGCTCTGAGCTGGCAGTCAGCACAGACCCCGACGTGGGGCTCGAACCCACGAACCGTGAGATCATGACCTAAGCGAAAGTCGGACGCTTAACCGACTAAGCCACCCAGGCGCCCCAATCATCACAACTATTTTAAAGCTCCATAGTCTTTGTAGCAATAGTTTCTCTGATGTCTTCCATGGCTTTTTCAAGCCCAGAGATTAATTTTAGGCCTATTGTTCTAAATTCTTGTTCAGTTATGTTGCTTAGATCTGTTTTGAGGAGTTCTTTAGCTGTCAATTCTTCCTGGGATTTCTTTGGAGGAGAGCTCTTTTATTTATTTCATCATTTTGGTTAGCTTTCTATCTTTTGTTAGTTTTAGAAGCTTGTTATGCACTCTGCACCTGTGAGTGCTGCTGTACCAAAGTAGGCTCTTCACTGTCCAGGGCCTGTCCGTTCAGAAAGTGTTCTTTGAATGGTGACTCTTGGTCTCTCTTGTTGAGACCCTGGCTATTTTATTTTCCTACTCGTAGTGGTATTTGGGACACTCCACCATGTGTACTTTGGCTTCTTTTCTTGAGGTAGCCACTATAAGGTTTTCTCAGCAGACTGTTTCCTTTTCCTCCCAAACTCCTGGATACTGTAAGGGTTCCTATGGCTTCAGGACTTCTCTGTTTGAGAGATGGGGGGGATGAGTGAAATGTACAGAGCTCCCTACTTCTCCGCCATCTTGCCTCCCCCCTCCCAATATTTATTCTTCTAATTCATGAACATAAAACATCTTTCCTTTTGTGTCATCCTCAATTTTTTTCATCAATGTTTTATGGTTTTTATGGTACAGAACTTTCATCTCCTTAAATTTATCTCCAGGTATATTATTACTTTTGATGCAACTATAACTGGGATTTTTTTAAATTTCTCCTACTTCATTAGTGTATAGAAATACAATATATTTCTGTACATTAATTTTGTAACCTGTGACTTTACTGACTTCACTGAATTTCTGTGAAAAATTTTACTTTTTCCTTACCATTCTGGATGCTTTTTCATTCTTCTTGTCTGATTGCTGCAGCTAGGGTTCCCAGTCTTATGTTAAATAAAAGTAAGAGTGGACATTCTTATCATATTCCCGATCTAAGAGGAAAAGCTGTTTTTCACCATTAAGTATGATGGTAGATGTAGGTTTCCCATATATGGCCTGATCATGATGAGGTATGTTCTGCTTTAAAAAAATATTTAAAGAGAGAGAGGGAGGGAGGGAGAGAGAGAGAATGCATGTATTCATGTGAGCATAGGCAGGGAAGAGACGGAGAGAGCAAATCCCAAGTAGGCTCCATGCTCAGTGTGGAGCTGACACGGGGACTGATGTTACTCACAACTGTGAGATCATGACCTGTGCTGAAGTTGAGAATCAGAGGTTTAACCAACTGAGCCACCCAGGCACCTTCAAGTATAACTCTCCTTAAACCTACTTTGTTGAGAATTTTTATCAGGAATGGATGTTGTACTTTGCTAGATGATTTTTCTGCATCTATTGAGATTATTATACGTTTTTTTCCTTTCTCTTGATATGATGTATTAATTGATTTACAAATATTGAACGACCCTTGCATCCCAAATGATTTTTTTTTAAAAGTACTCTTGGCTTCAGTTTGCTAATATTTTGTTCAGGATTTTTCCATCTATGTTCATCATAGACACTGGCCTGTAGTTCACTTTTTTTGGCTGTCTTAATGTGGCTTTGGTATCTTGGTTATGCTGGCCTCACAGAATAAATTTGGAAGCTCTACTTCCTCTTCTATGTCTTGGAATTGTTTGAGAAGAATAGGTATTAACTTTTACTTAAATGCTTGGTAGAATTCACCTGTGAAACCATGTGGTCTCGAGTTTTCTTTGTTGGGAGTTTTTAAATTATGGATTATCATTGCTAGCAATTGGCCCGTTCAAATTCTCTATTATGTCCTGATTCAGTTTTGAAAAGTTTTATATTTCTATAATTTATCCATGTCTTCTAGATGTCCAAATTGCTGGCATATAGGTTTTCATAGTATTCTCCTATAATTATCTTTTGTAGTTCAGTGGTGTCAATTGTTATTTCTCCTCCTTCATTTCTGATCTTCAGTCCTTTCTCCCTCTCTTTTTTTATAAGTCTGGCTAAAGGTTTATCAATTTTGTTGATTTTTTTTTTTCAAATAACCAGCTCCTGGTTTTATTGATCTATTCTTTTATTTTTTTAAGTCTCTCTATCATTTACTTTTGCTCTAATCTTTACTATTTCCTTCTGTCTCCTGGCTTTGGTCTTTGTTTGTTCCTTTATTTGAGATTTTTATTCTTTCTTGAGATAGGCCTATATTGGTATAATCTTACCTCATAAGAGGTTTGCTGCATCCCAAAGAATCTGAACTATTATGTTTCCATTTTCATTTGTCTCCATGTATTTTTTAATTTTTTTCTTTCTTTGTCGATCCACTGGTTGGTTAGTAGCATGTTGCTTAGCTTTGTGTTTTTTTCCATATTTTTCTTGCAATTGATTGTTTTGGTTTCATATCTTTTTTTTTTTTTTGGAAAAGATGCTTGATGTGGTTTTATCTTCTTAAATTCATAAAATTTGCTTTGTGCCCTAACATGTGATCTATTCTGGAGAATGTTCTATGTGCACTTAAAAATTATGTTTTTTGAAAAAAAAAATTATGTTTTTTGATAGAATGTTATGAATATATATGATGTAGTTTTATCTCGTTCAATATGTCATCCCAAGTTACTGTTTCCTTAATTTTCTGTTTGCATGAAATATCCATTAATATAAGTGGGGTGTTAAATTATTATTATTGTATTAATTTCTTCCTTTAAGCCTGTTAAGACATGCTTTATGATTTGGGTGCTCCCATTTTGGGTGCATAAATATTTACAACGGTTATATCTTCTTGGTGGATTTTCCCCTTTATCATTATGCAGTGTCCTTCTGTCTTATTACAATCTTTGTTTTAATGCCTCTGTTGTCCAATATAAGTATTTCTCTCCTGGCTTTCATTTCACTTCCATTTACAAGGTGAAATGTTTTTCCAACCTTTCAATCTCCATGTGTCTTTAGGTCTGACCTTAGTCTCCTGTAGGTAGTGTTTAAATGGGGCATTTATTTTTTATCCATTCAGTCATCTCATGTCTTTTGATTAGAGCATTTAGTCCACTTACATTCAAAGTAAATAACTGGTATGTTATTATTGCCATTTTGTAACTTGTTTTATGGTTGGTTTTTGTAGTTTTTCTTTTTTTTCCATGTTTACCTTCTCTCTTCCCTTGTGATTTGGTAGCTTTCTTCAGTATCATGCTCCAATTACTTCCTCTTTACTTTTTGTGTATCTACCACAGGTTTTTGATTTGTGGTTACCATTAGGTTCATATATATATTATGTATGTAGCGTCTTATGTTATGTTGATGGTCAGTGGACTTTGAAGTCATTTTAAATGTACTAAAATTTTACTTAACCCAAGATTCATATATATATGTCATACTTAACATCCTTTTATTTTGCAAATCTCTTGACCAAATTTTTGTAGATATCATTGATTTTACTGTTTTTGTTCTTTAATCTCAAGGTTTTATAAGTGATTAATATACTTTTATTATATGTTTGCATTTACCTGTGAACTTTTTTCCTTTCATAATTTTCTTACTCCTAATTATGGCCTTTTCTTTCCAGTCAAAGAATTCCTTTTAATTTTCCTTGAAGGATGGATTAATGGTGATAAACTCTTTTAACTTTTATTTGCCTAGGACACTCTTTATCTCTACTTGTATTCTGAAGATAGCCTTGTTGAATGGAGTATTCTTGGTTACAGATTATTTTTCTGTCAGTACTCTGAATATACCATGCCATTTTGGCCTGCAAAATTTCTGCTGAAAAATGAGGTGAAAGCCTTGTGGGATTTCCCTTGAATATAACTGTTTTCTTCTTTTCTCTTGCTGCCTTCAACGTTCTCTATCACTACATTTTGCCATTTTAATTATTATGTGTCTTACTGTGGACCTCTCTGAGTTAATTTTGTTGTGGGCTCTGTGTGCCTGCAGAATCTGGATGTCTGTTTCTTTCCCCGAGTTAGGAAGTTTTTAGCTATTATATCTTCAAATAAATTTTCTGTGCTCTTCTCTCTCCTCTTTCTGGGAATGCTGTAATGTGAATGTTGGAATCCATAGTGATGTCACTGAGTTCACTTAATTTATTCTCATTTTTAATTTTTATTTGTTTGCTATTCAGCTTGGTTTCTTTCTGTTACTCTGTTTTCTAGCTCACTGATCCATTCTTTTGGTAATCATTCCCTCTAGTGTATTTTTAATTTTATTTATGAAGTTCTTAATCTCTGATTGGTTCTTTTTTATATATTCTCTTTGTTAAATGTTGAGAGTCTCCACTCTTTTGTCTAGTCCAGTGAGTGTCTTTTTGACTATAATTTTGAATTCTTTATCAGGCATATTGCTCATCTCTGTTTAATTTAGTTCTTTTGCTTTCGTTTTGTCTCATTCTCTCATCTGGAGCATATTCCTCTGTTTCCTCATTTTGCCCATTTTTTTGTGCTTGTATTAGGAAAGTAAGCTAAGTCTCTGATCTGGAAAGGGGTGGCCTTATGAAGAAGAGGTCCTCTGGGTGTCCTGTAGCATAATGTCCACTGTTCATCAGCACCAGGAGCTTTAGGGGTGTCTCCTAGTGGGTGGTGTGCACCCTACTGTTGTAGCTCTGTTTGCCTACAGTCATGGGCATACCAGGCAGGTTTTGGTCCCTGTGCTGTTAAGGAATGAGTCTGGGGCTACTACAGGCTTGTAGTTCAGCCTCTTTGCCTGGGCTGCCATCATACCAAATAGCAGGGTACTCTCTATTGTCCTCTGAGAGGTTTTCAGTGGTAGGCAGGGCCTACAATCAAACCAGATGCCTGCCCCCATCCATCTATTAGGGCTGCAGCAGCACGGACCTTCAGGGTCAATCTGAAGGTGAGGGTCAACCTGCCTTTCCCTAAGAGGTTTCTCTTGGTGAGCAGGGCCAACAATTAGACCAGATGCCTACCCAGTCTGTCTGACACTGCTTCAGTTGCACTGCTGTGTGTGGTTATCTTCTCCTCAATCCAGGACAGTAGTCACTTTGGAGTGGTGCAGCTCCCCGTCAGGGCTGCGTACAGGGTTTGTCTTGGCAGGAGCTGCTTTGGAGGGATGCTTGCTAAGTGGGAAGAATATCCAGAATGCAGGATATAGTATACGTTGTGTTGGGAAGATAGGTAGAGTGTTCCTGCTAGTTCCTGCAACTGCATGGCTATCTAGACAGGGGAGTGGGGTGGAGAAAAATGGCACCCAACACCTCTTCTGTTCTTAGAGAAATCTCCTACTGATCCCTGCCCCTCCTGCACACATTCTGAGATTAGTAAATAAATGTCCTTCATGTATATCCCAGGCAATTTTCGAAGTGGTGCTTCTATTCTATATCTTGGTGGGGTTTTTCTTGTTGTTGTTCTTTGTTTATTATGCTGGCTATTTAAAGCCAAGGACTTCATTTCTTATTGCCCTTTGGGCTTCCCACAGCTAACCCAGCTAATTTTTAAAGAACTTGGCATTAAGTCCCAATGTTTGTCAAAACTCACAAAGTTAAGCCCCATAGTCTTTCAAAGCCTAATTTTTAATATAATTTATTGTCAAATTGGTTTCCATACAACACCCAGTGCTCATCCCAACAAGTGCCCTCCTCAATGCCCATCATCAATTTCCCCTCTCCACTCCCCCATCAAGCCTCAGTTTGTTTTCAGTCCTTTTTTTTTATGTTTATTATTGAGACAGAGAAATAGAGCATGAGTGGGGGAGGGTCAGAGAGAGAGGGAGACACAGAATCTGAAGCAGGCTCCAGGCTCTGAGCTAGCTGTTAGCAAAGAGTCCGACATGGGGCTCGAACCCACAAACTGTGAGATCATGACCTGAGCCAAAGCTGGACTCTGAACTGAGTGAGCCACCCATGCGCCCCTGTTCTCAGTTTGTAAGAGTCCCTTGTGGTTTGCTTCCTCCCCCTCTAAATATTTTTTCCCTTTCCCCTCCCCCATGGTCTTCTGTTAAGTTTCTCAAGATCCACATATGAATGAAAACATATGGTATCTGTCTTTCTCTGCCTGACTTATTTGACTTAACATAATACCCTCCAGTTCCACCCACGTTGTTATAAATGTCAAAGCCTAATGTTATGGGGACCTGTCTTTCCAATGTAGTTCCTCCTTGCCTGGGTTACCTGGTGTGGGGTCTACTCCTCCCTCTTTCCCCTGTTTGTGGTGTTCCTTCTGTTCATGGTTAGTGTCAGTGGGACTTTGGTTCCAGACAGTGTCTGCCCCTTCTATCCTTTTCAATGTGGCCTTCTCTCTGCAATAAACTGCAAAGTCTATTGTGTCAGCCTTCCAGGTGTTTTCTATGTTAGTTGCACTCATGTGGCTATCTACGTGTTTCCGTGGGACCAGGTAAGCTCAGGATCCTCCTACTCTGCCATCTTCCCAAAAGTCCACCACATACTAAACTTTGAAGTTAAATCTCTTACCTGCCCCAAGACAATGATTTCATCTGCATCAACCACTGTTGACAATCTGTGGGCAATGAAAATAGAAGTTCTGTGTTTGACTGCATCCCTCATGGCACCAAGAATAGTCTGCAAGTTTGACAACAAGAAGAGTAGGAAATCCATTAGGTAAATGTAAATTAAAATAATCATACATCTCTTAAAGGAACATATAAAATGCCAATTGATTTTGTATTATATAAACTTTATACCACTACCAAATATTTACCCTAATGTAAATAATTACTAAGAGGAGGAGAAAATAGACCAACATGAGAAGGCAACTATGACATTATCATGGAAAAAATTATCTTTGAGATAGGCAACACTTCTTTATTACAAAGACTGAGAGAAGGTGGATATTTCTATACATAAAAACAAACAAACAATAATGATGAATCCAGTGGTATCAGGAACATGCTGGTTATGACGTTTATCTGGCCTATGAGAAAAAAAATAAAATGAAGTAGGAATCAAGTAATAGGATACAGAAAATGACAAAACAATGAATAGAAAGATAGGAAACTCAAAGGGTACAGGAACATTTGCTTTTGATTAGTTCAAACTTAGAGAACAGACAGGGCAACAAAGACAACTGGGTATATTTAACTTAAGCAAACTTCCCTCTGAAAAGTATTCTGACTTCTTTATCCATCATTGATCAATGGACACTTGGGCTGCTTCCACATCTTGGCTAATGTAGATAATGCTGCTATAAGCACAAGGGTATATGTATCACTTTCAATGAGTGTTGCTGTAATTTGGGGGTAAATACCCAGTACCACAATTACTGGAACATAGAATAATTCTATTTTTAACTTTCTGAGGAACCTCCATACCGTTTTCCAGACTACCTGCATCAGTTTGCATTCTGATCAGCAGGGCACCTTTGTTCCTTTTTCTTCACATCCTCACCAATACTTGTTATTTCTTGTGGTTTTGATTTTATCCATTCTGACTGGTGTGAGGTGATATCTCATTGTCGTTCAGATTTGCATTTCCCTGATGATGAGTGATGTGGAGCATCTTTTCAAGTGTCTGTCTGCTATCTGGATATATTCTTTGGAGAAATGTCTGTTTATGTCTTCCGCCCATTTCTATAAATTTAGATCTTTTAATTTAAATATACAATGAGAGGACAATCAGATGGCCAACAGACACATGAAATGATGCTCAGCATCCCTCATCAGGGAAATATAAATCAAAACCACACTGAGATACCACCTCACGCCAGTCAGAGTGGCTAAACTGAACAAATCAGGAGACTCTAGATGCTGGCAAGGATGTGGAGAAATGGGCACCCTTCTACACTGTTGGTGGGAATGTAAACTGGTGCAGCCCCTCTGGAAAACAGTGTGGAGGTTCCTCAAAAAATTAACAATAGAACTCCCCTAAGGCCCAAGCAATAGCACTGCTAAAAATTTACCCAAGGGATACAGGAGTGCTAATGCATAGGGGCACTTGTACCCCAATGTTCATAGCAGCACTCTCAACAATAGCCAAAAGAAGGAAAGAGCCTAAGTGTCCATCAACGGACAAATGGATCAAGAAGATGTGGTTTATCTATACAATGGAATACTATATGGCAATGAGAAAGAATGAAATCCGGCCATGTGTAGCAACATGGATGGACCTTGAGGGTGTTATGTTGAGCGATATAAGTCAGGCAGAGAAAGACAAATACCATATGTTTGCACATATAGGGAGATTAGGAGGAAGTTAACGGAGGACGATTCGGGAGGAGAAGGGTAAAAATAGTGGGGGAGAGGGAGAGAGGCAAACCATGAGAGACTCTTGAATGCTGAGATCAAACTGAGGGCTGATGGGAGTGGGGGAGAGGGAAAGGGGGGTGATGGGCATGGAGGAGGGCACCTGTTGGGATGAGCACTGGGTGTTATATGGAAACCAACTTGACAATAAACTATTATAAAAAAAATACAATGGAAGATAATTCAGACATAAAAACTGAAATCCTGCCATTTGCACTGACATGCATGGGGCTACAGAGTATAATGCTAAGTCAGTCATAAAAAGACAAATAACATACAATTTCACTCATAAGAGGAATTTAAGAAACAAAACAAACAAGCAAAGGAAAAAAGGCAGAGAGAGAATGAGACAGAAACAAATCAAGAAAGACTCTTTTTATTTATTTATTTATTTATTTCTGAGAGAGAGAGATACAGCGTGAGCAGGGGAGGGTCAGAGAGAGAGGGAGACACAGAATCTGAAACAGGCTCCAGGCTCTGAGCTAGCTCTCAGCACAGAGCCCAGCGTGGGACCCGAAGCCACCAACCGTGAGATCATGACCTGAGCTGAAGTCAGATGCTTAACTGACTGAACCATCCAGGTGCCCCAAGAAACAGACTCTTAACTATAGAAAAGAAACTGATGGTTATCAGAGGGGAAGTGGTTGGGAGGATGGGATGAAATCGGTAATGGGAATTAAGGAGTGCAATTGTTGTGATAAGTAGTAAATGATATATCAAATTGTTGAATCACTAAATTGTACACATGAAACTAATATAACACTATGTTAACTATACTGGAACTAAAATAAAATTTAAAAAGAACAAAAACCCTTAATGTCATAAACTGAAAAAAAGAAAAGCAGCAAGAGGATGGAAATGGCTACACAGAGAGCAAAGTTGTCACTTGATGACAATGAGATAAAGCTGAGAATGATACATCTAGCTCCATTTCCCCTTACACTAGAAGGAAGGAGAGCTTCCTCCCAACACCTCTGGCCTTTCTTTCTTTTTTTTTTTTAATTTTTTAAAAATGTTTTATTTATTTCTAGGAGAGGGAAAGACAGCGCGAGCAGGGGAGGGTCAGTGAGAGAGGGAGACACAGAATCTGAAGCAGGCTCCAGGCTCCGAGCCGGCAGTCAGCACAGAGTCTGACGCGGGGCTCGAAGCCACGAACCACGAGATCATGACCTAAGCAAAAGTCGGATGCTTAACCGACTAAGCCACCCAGGAGCCCCACCTCTGGCCTTTCTTGAACACAAGCATTCTATACAGGGCACATTAAATTGGCACAAGTTTTTAGAATCCATTTTTCCCCAAAATATACAAGATTCAGAAGAAATGGGCCAAATTCCCCAGTTATAAACAGAGGGAATAACTGAGACACTGGCCCTGAATAGTCAACAGAGTGAACCTAACTGAATAAAGAGCAAAAGACATCAGGGAAATACAAATCAAAACCACACTGAGATACCACCTCACGCCAGTCAGAGTGGCTAAAATGAGCAAATCAGAGAACTCTAGATGCTGGCGAGGATGTGGAGAAACGGGCACCCTCCTACACTGTTGGTGGGAATGTAAACTGGTGCAGCCCCTCTGGAAAACACTGTGGAGGTTCCTCAGGAAACTAACACTAGAACTCTCCTATGACCCAGCAATAGCACTGCTAGGAGTTTACCCAAGGGATACAGAAATGCTGATGCATTGGAGCACATGTACCCCAATGTTCCTAGCAGCACTCTCAACAATAACTAAAACATGGAAAGAGCCTAAGTGTCCATCAAAGGACAAATGGATCAAGAAGATGTGGTTTATCTATACCATGGACTACTACATGGCAATGAGAAACAAGGAAATCTGGCCATGTGTAGCAACATGGATGGACCTTGAGGGTGTTATGCTGAGCGAAATAAGTCAGGCAGAGAAGGACAAATATCATGTTTGCACGTATAGGAGGATTAGGAGGAACTTAACTGAGGAACAAGGGGGAGAAGAAGGGGGGAAATGGTGGGGGAAAGGGAGAGAGGCAAACCATGAGAGACTCTTGAATGCTGATAAAAACTGAGGACTGATGGATGTGGGGGGGGAGGGGAGGATGGACATGGAGGAGGGCACTTGTGGGGATGAGCACTGGATGTTATGTGGAAACTAATTTGGCAATAAACTATTTTTAAAAAAAAAAAAAAAAAAAGAATAAAGAGCAAAAGGAAGGAAACAGGAAAGAAAGTATTCTGTCTTCTTAATGAATTCTGGAAAACATTTTTTATTACAGTATAATTAACAATGTTATATTTATTTCAGGTGTATGACATAATGATTCAATAATTTTTTTCTTTTTTGAAAGTGAGAGCACAAGCAGGGGGAGGGGCAGAAGGAGAGAGAGACAGAGAGAGAATGAGTCTTAAGCAGGCTCCATGCTCAGCACAGAGCCCAATACAGGGCTCGATCCCACAGCCCTGATCATGACCTGAGCTGAAATCAAGAGTCAGATGCTCAACCAACTGAGCCACTCAGGCAACCCTGATTCAATAATTTTATACACTATTCAGTGTTCATCATGATCAGTTAATCCCCTTAATCTATTTCACCCAATCTCCCACCAACCTCCCTTCTAACAATCACTAATTTATTCTCTGTATTTAAGAATCCGTTTGCAAAACACATTTTTGTTCACTGCCTTTAAAGTATAAGAGAGTTGTGTATATATTCAGTTATACTTGGAAACCTGGATCTAAGTATAGCTAGCAGGATGGAAATCGCAGTGTGAGGTTGGCCATATACCCAATGGGTCCTTAAAGACATTTCTAAACACTGTATTTATTAAAGGAATAAAATGGTCAAGAATAGATGGTTACCCAGAAGTGAAGACTAGGGAAGACTGAAAATTAAGTGCAGGGTCAATTTAAGAAAAATTGTGATGTCTATGGACTCACTCTCCTTATTCTCAAGAACTTTTTAAAAAGGCTCATTAAAATTTACCAAATCTTCTAGTAACTCATTCCCTTGGTGGGGAGTTGTCTACTAACTCTTATTGAGTTATGATCTAGAAAATAATGAAGCTACATGACTCAAATAATGACTGTCAGGACTTATAATTTGTGGTAAATATGAATGATACATTTTTACGTATACAGTTCTTGTAAGCAGATTCCTATTACCCCTATGAATGGAGTGTGGCCTTGCTTAAGGTTCCCTTATTTTCTTAAAATATTTTTAATGTCTTGTTGCTACACATGGCCTCCTGAGGAACCTCCACACTGTTTTCCAGAGGGGCTGTACCAGTTTACATTCCCACCAACAGTGTGGGAGGGTGCCTGTTTTTCCACATTCTCGTCAGCATCTAGAGTCCTCTGATTTGCTCATTTTAGTCACTCTGACTGGCGTGATTTGGTATCTCAGTGTGGTTTTGATTTGTATTTCCCTGATGAGGAGGGATGCTGAGCATCGTTTCATGTGTCTGTTGGCCATCTGGATGTCCTCTTTGGAGAAGTGTCTGTTCATATCTTCTGCACTGGGTGTTATATGGAAACCAACTTGACAATAAACTATTTGTAAAAAAAATAATAATAAATAAAAAAATAAAAAATATTTTTAATGTCTTTATTTCTGAGAGAGAGAGAGGGAGAGAGAGAAAGAGAGAGAGAGAGAAAGAGAGGAGCAGGGGAGGGTCAGAGAGAGAGGAGGAGACATAGAATCTGAAGCAGGCTCCAGGCTCTGAGTTAACTGTCAGCACAGAGCTCGACATGGGGCTCAAACTCACAAACCGTGAGATCATGACCTGAGCCAAAGTTGGGCGCTTAACCAACTGAGCCACCCAGGTGCCCCTTAAGATTCCCTTTAAATATAACAAATCCTCATGCTAAACAAGCCACTTAGATGTTAAACTGTTTTAAACATATGGCAGATCGAATTATATGCCCTGAAACTTAACTACATATGGAAATACTATGCCATATATGCTGTAAAGCTGAAATTAGGCCTATCCTTCAACACTAGGTTTTTACTACATATTCGAGTAAAATGTAGGTGAATGGAGATAACTGACAGATAACATTTGCCTATTTTCAGTTCTAGATTAAGGGGATCCATTCATGAAATTGTCTTTATTATTAAGACTTTTATATTTAATGCAAAGATGTTATGAAGTATAACGTAGTTGCTAGGTAGTACCATGATATCAAGCGTCACAACATCTTGGTGTTGCAAAACCTTTTTTGTGAAATGAATATAAATTTATACTATCACCACAGGGTATGTGTGCCTGACTTGTACTATCAGTGAGTTGCTCCATGATAAGTTAAAGACTTTCTGGTGTATACTATCACAATAATTTACACGACCTGCTTTCATGAGTGTTAAGAGGTAATAGAAAGACTAAAACATTTTTTCTTTGTCAGCAGATTAGGCAATTCTCTTACAAGCTTTTCAAGATGCAAGGATAATACAACAATCACATGGTTCTAAAAGGAGACACTTTTACAAATGGACTTAACAATGTGATATCAATGCAATCTGGCATTCTTGATAGTTAGCAACACTTGCTATATAGGGGAAAAGGGCCAGGTATTTTGCTCTATAGTACCTCCTACTGAAGTTCATTCAAAATACAAAAGAATGTAACCATTTTACTGAAACTTCCAAGGAGAAAAGTTAAGCACTGAGAATTGAAGAGCATGGCATTTTCATTATCATTTACCTCTTCAGTAATTGAATCTAATGATGAAGTGGCTTCATCATAGAGAATGACTGGGGGGTCCTTCAAAATGGCTCTTGCAATTGCTACTCTTTGCTTTTCTCCTCCTGGTAAAGAAAAATTTAGTTTAAGGATATATAACATAAAGACATTTTTTGTTTCTAATATTTCCACTGATCATAACCACCAAGTAATGGCCTTTAACATTTACCTCTACTCTGATCACTGTTCATTTTACTCAGTTGTAAGAGTCTAATAAGTTCATATATATGATATTCTTTGACAAACTATACACCCTGCTCTGGAACATAAATGTAATTCTGGATTCTGACACTGTGGCAGGTGAAGAGAAAAAGGAGAAGTAACAGCTCTGATTCCACAATTATTCCTCTCACCATAAATATGCTCATTATATAATATTACTTTACATTACCTTATATTACTTCCCAGTGGACAGCATCTCAGAACAATTTCAATATTAGAGAATTGACAAAGACAAAACTAAATTCAGTATCTGAAATCTGGAAACTTGGAAGACATGAAACTATGAATATCTTGGGGCGCCTTGGTGGCTCAGTTGCTTAAAGCATCTGACTCTTGATTTTGGCTCAAGTCATGACCTCATGGTTCGTGAATTTGTGTCCTACATCAGACTCTGCGCTGACAGCGCTGAACCTGCTTGCATCTCTCTCTCTCCCTCTCTCTCTGCCTCACCCTTGCACCCCACCCTTCAAAACAAATAAATATAGAGGCACCCGGGCAACTCAGTTGGTTAAACATCTGATTCTTGGTTTCAGCTCAGGTCATGGTCTCATGATTCACGAGTTCAAGCCCTGCACTGGGCTCTGTGTTGACAGCACGGAGCCTGCTTGGGATTCTGTCTTCTTTCTCTGCCCCTCCTCTGCTCACGCTCTCTCTCAAAAATAAACAAACACTTAAAAGAAAACTTAAAACAAAGAAATAAATTTATTTCTTAACAAAAAAGTACCATTCAGCCAGTATTATTCTCAAGGATTTTTTCTGGAAGATATTATTTTCATAGCACCCTTCAAAGTTAAGTATATATACCCTTATATACTCAATACCTCTTATTTCACCTTAGGAAAGCAGAATTTTAAAACAGAAAAGAAACAGGTTTCCTGATTTGCTCAAGGTCACAGAGCAAATTCCAGTGGAATCTGGACTAAATCTGACTCCCAATCCAATGCTCTTCGTATCATAATCTGCAAGCTTGTATTTATTCCTAAATATACTCTAGTGAAAACAAAACAATCTTTTCTTCCTTCAATGGGACTCCAGTAGGTCTAAGGTCATCAATCATACACAGAATTATAGTTGGAAGTATAGAAGATGATGCTTTCCTGAATATGCTCCCCTGGGCTTCTATTCCATTATCCATTAATTTATCAATGTCTGAACAAACTTGTATTTTTCAGCTTTAGTAATCTCTTCAGGAAGCAAGCTCCACCTACTTATTATCTGGTACACCAAATATTGTTTTATTTCTTCTGCAATTATTATTTCCAACCAGTAAAGGGAGCTCCTTATGTCTAAGTGCATAAGTTTATATTTATACTATCCACATTCTTTCCCATTCAGTAAGATCAAAATTCTCCTACCAAAGCAGGCATCATACCAGAACTATCTGCTTACCCACCTAGCAATTCAGTAGCAGGAAGCTCCTAAAAGAAGTAGATACTCAGAGGAAGGACTAGTTTAGACCTGCCTCAGAAATTTCAAGTGCAAACACCAACCCAGTTTCAATTTTATTCAATAGAATTTTGGAACTTGGAGAAGAAACATTTGTTTGTTACCTACCATAAGTATTAACATAGACAGTAAATAATACAAATGCTTATTTAGAGAAGTCTAGCTGTAAGACAATGGGTATTATAAGGCAATGGGTACTTTTTAAAAATTAGAAAAAAACAGGGGCACCTGGGTTAAACATCCAACTTGAGCTCAGGTCATGAACTCGTGGTTCATGAGTTCAAGCCCAGCACTGGGCTCTCTGCCGACAGCTCAGAGCCTGAGGTCTGCTTCAGATTCAGTGTCTCCCTCCCTCTTTGCTCCTCCCCCACTCACTCTCCGGCTCTCCCTGCCTCTCAAATATAAACATAAAAAAAACAAAAACAAAAAACTACAAACCAACCTAACTTGAAAACAATCTTTGCTTAAGATTTCCTAAACCTAGATCAAAACTTTCTAATGGACTGCAAATTCCTTGAGGGCAAGCCCCTTTTTGCTTCATCCTTTTAACTCTCAAATCATTTAGCATATTAGCTTGTACGTAGTATGTACCTAATCAATGTTGTGAATAAATGAAGCCAGTTTATAATGAAAAGCAATGGGGATTCATTAAAATTTATGCAGAGTATTCTTCATTTTCTTTTTGCCTCACCTCCATCCCTAATCTACACATTTCCTCCCTAAATTAAACTATAATGGAGAATAAATGTAAAGAATATAGTGTGTATATGGGTTAGAGTAATACTTTCAGGTATTAGGATAGCATTACACTTCTGGAATTCAAATAATTTGGGGTGAAAAAATATGTATAAACACTTAGAAGAAACGTACAAGCCCCCGAATTTACTTGACCACTGAACCAATGAGGACATGAAAATGAAGGTAGTTATAAAGACACTACAGCAGTTAAGTATATCAAATGTAAGGAAGTCTAAAGCATTGAAAACATGAAAAGGAAATTATGATGAGATACCCTATTTACTATCAAATTACTTTTCCCTATTCTTACTACTTTCTCAGGTGGATAATGGTCTTGGCTTTCCTTTAATATTAAAATTATGGATGATAAGTTAACACTGATCTGAGCATGTATCAGTAATCTACTATTAAGTACTTAAAGTATGCAGCTGTAAGTGAAAACAAAAATAATTGCATGACTTGAGAAGTTATTTCCAGCATATTGAATTATTTGCAGTGATGGCTAAGACCTTGTTGAAAGTGATGGGATGAGCACTAGGTATGTACTCTGTCATTACATTTTCTAGAAAATGGCTCTATACAAGTGGAGGGGCAGATCTAAAATCTCTGATTACCTGAAAGTTTGAGTCCTCGTTCCCCTACTTGTGTGTCATATCCATGTGGCATTCGAAGAATTGCATCATGGAGTCCAGCTAATTTTGCCACTGCATACACTTCCTCAGGTGAAGCATGGATGTTTCCATATAAGAGGTTGTAGTAAATGGTGTTGTGGAAGAGGACAGCATCCTGGAACAGATTTATATATATATATACATATACATGTATGTTCATTACAAAAAATTCAAACAATTTAGTAAAGACATAAAGAGTAAAATATGATAACCCCTTTATAATCCTTCTCATCTCTGCAATTTAATTTCCCTCCCCAGCACTAATCACCAAGAACAATGTGTTGAGTATCAGTCCAGATTTTTGATGCATTTATATGCCATACATTTTTTCCCACATAGGGGAGTTATACTGTATCTATATCTATAAATATATAATTTTATAAATTGCTTTCTTCACTTAACATACCTTGGAAATTGTTCACATCAGTAATGCTACCTCATTCTTTTTAACAGTTGTATGACACTAACAATGTATTTATTTATTTCTCTATTGCTAGACATTAATGTAGTTTCCAAATTTTAGCTACTACAATGTTGGAATGAAATATGATTGCATATAGGACTTTGTGCACTTGTGTATTTCTGTAAGAATGATTCCTAGGAGTAGACTGATGAGTTAAAAGAGAACTATCCTTTGACAGTACTACCCAACTGTCTCCTAAAATACTCCAACAGTATACACACTTCAGCCCATAATTTATGAGTTTGTCAGGTTCCTGTATCCTCAACAGGCCTCCATATTAATAAGTTTCAGTTGTTGCTACTTTTGTGGGTAAAAAGTGCTTTTTGTTTAAATTAGCACTTCCCTAATTACTAATGACACCGAATATGTTATATATTTCTCAGAAGCTTTTAAACCGGGCACAGAAAACAAAGGATTTATACATTATAGGTATTTTTTGGAGAAAGTTCACTGCAAGCATTCATTTGATATTTCATCTTATTCTGATATCGCACACTAAAGCTAATTTACTTAAAGTAAATATCCATCTCCCACTTTTCTTTCAGTCTCTAAATGGTTGGAAGGCAACAATAAAATGAAATAAAATCCATTAGTTTACCTTAACCAAGATAATTAAGATCTTTAATATCACAATCAGCCCCAGAGTTTCAGATTTTACTTCAAATAATATTTTAATCATTTTAAGCCAACTACTAATATAAAATGTTCTTATATTGAGATGGTACTAAACCTAATATGCTTGAAGTTCTATAAAGAGAAAATACTTATTTTTAAATATTTTATATTTAGAAAAGAGTTAATAAATGCTAACAGGAAACTTTGAAAATTAAAAAAATATAGTAAAAAATTTTAATTAAATAATCCGTAATCCTACCATGTAGCAATAAGTGTTAACATTTTGTTGTATTTTTTCCTTTTTTCTCTACTTACATGTATTCATTTAATATTATAAAATTGAGATTTTATATTTTGCTTGGTATCCTCTTTTTCAACAAACTTTTACCTGAGTATTTTTCCATGACACTCAGTATTCTTTACAAACAGTATTCTTTATATAAATGGCTATATGACATTTGATTCTATGGTGATAATTTAACCATCTACTTATCGTGTTGGATATTTACACTGTTTTCAACTTCTGTTATTATAAATATGTTTTCAATTTGATATTACGAATAATGCTGTAATGAACATTTTTACATATAAAAATATGTTCACATCTCTGTTTATTTCCTCACTAAAACTCCCTAGAGACAGAATTATTGGAATAAGGGGTTTGAATACTTTTTTGGCTCTTGCTTCTTGTCCGGAAAGCTGTATACTTCTACCAGCCAAACACCAGACCTGCCATTTCACACAGACTTGACCAAACTGGACATTATGAATTCTAAAATCCTTGCTTGACAGGTGAAAAATGGTATCCCATTGCTGATTTAATTTATATTGGTTAAGGCCTCCAGTGAGGATCAGCATCTTTTCTTTATCAACCATGTGTATTTTCACTTGATATACAGTTTAGGTTAGTGTTTCTTAACATGAAGTCTATGAATTAATTATCTGTATCAGAATCACATAGGAAGGAAGCATACTAAAAACTGCAGGGTTCTGGGCCCCACAGAGCCTTCCTAAATCACAACTAAGGTATGTGAAAGAGCTGAAATTTCAATAATCTCCCTAGGCAATTCATGAACACTAACATTTGGGATTCTCAGTGAAAAAGAGGAAGGACAGGGCAGAGTGGCATGTGTCAGATCTCTTGGAGACCTTTTATAAGCTACATATCCCTGTCTGATCCCTTTCTTATAGTTATCCTAGGAATTTAATTCAGATTCTAGGCTGAAACTAGTTTCCAGGTCTCTCTGTTGGCTTTTAGCATAAGAAAAATTCACATCCTATAAGGCATCCTTGTCTTGGATTTTGCTTGGAATTTATCTTTCCCCCTAAGGTCATTCAACAAATACTTGCTAAATGCTTACTATGGGTCAGGCACTGCGGGTGGTTCTAAGAGGACAGTGGTAAACAAGGCATAAACATGGAATCAGATTATCAAACTGCTTTTCTAAGTTTCATAAATTCACTACGTTGGAGCGCCTGGATAGTTCAGTCAGTTAAGTGTCCAACATCAGCTCAGGTCACAATCTCACAGTTCTTGAGTTTGAGCCCCCAAACTGGGCTCTGTTATGACAGCTCAGAGCCTGGAGCCTGCTTCAGATCTGTGTTTCCCTCTCTCCCTGCCCCTCCCCCGTTCATGCTCTGTCTCTCTCTCTCTCTCTCTCAAAAAAATAAATAAATAAATAAATTATCAAAGAAAACTTAATAAATAAATAAATTCACTATGTCAAGAACTGTTCAAAATTATAGTAATAGTTTTCATTTACTGAGCAATTACATGATGGACACTGTGCTTAGTGCTTTATAGATATTATCTTTAATCTATAAAAATTCTATCCCATAACACAGATGGTTATTATGCTTACTTTAAAGATAAATAAACTGAGGACCAAGACGACAGAACTTGTAAGGGTTAGAACTAAGATTAGAATCTAGATCAGTCTGACTCTAGTCTGGGCTTTTTCCATTATATTATGCTATCTTTCTAAGACTTGAAAATTTTTTTTTCCATCATGCAGATTTTTCATTCACATTTTTAAAGGCTTTTTGGTAATAGAATTTACCTACAGGGCCTAATGCTTCCTACTTAGTTAGCAATATACTGACTCTTTGGAATCAAATTATTCTAACAATAAGTCTTCCCCAAAATACGTTTATTCTTTTTTTAATACCTGAGGTACTACTCCCACTGCCCGCCGAAGGCTTTCCAGACTCACATCTTGTATATTTTGACCAGCAAGGTAAATGTTACCCTTTTGAGGCTCATAGAAGCGGAACAACAGCCTTACTATTGTGCTTTTTCTGAAATTGGAGACAAGGAAAGGTTATTTAGCTCCTACTGGCATTAGGGAACCCCTGTTTTAAACCACTGTAATCATTTTATTATGATAAAGAAAAAATATTGCACTGGGAATCATCAATCAATGATGTAGAATTTTATAAATAACTAAATTACCCACCCTGACCCACTACCTCCTACAATGGCCACTTTCTTTCCTGCAGGGACTTCAAAAGAGATTCCATCAAGGACTTTCTGCCCCTCAACATATTCAAAATGCACATTATCAAAGACCACCGTAGCTGTCTGTGGTGTGATCTGAATGGGAGATGCCATTGCCTTGTCCTAGTAGGGAAGAGAAGAAAAAAAAGCCACTTTATATATACCATGTAGAGTATAGCCATGTAGACAATTTTCTGATTCACAGAGAGAAAAAAGAAAATAATGGGGAAAGAGGAGGTTTATAAGTAGAGTTAGACCACTTCCAAGCATGCTTTTAAAGACTGTAAAGATTTGGTTTTTTTAAACTCCTCACTAAGGTCAAAAATTCCTAAATGTTTTGATTTTTGATAGTTTTTGGGGGGTCAGGTAGAGGGATGTGTGGGCAGGGGAGTAAGGAAGTTGAGGATATGAGGAAAGGCAATCACACATTTTATACCATTATTAGCAAAAGTAAATCAGGTGCAAGTACAAATAATTCAAGTTAACAAAATTTAGCTTCTAGGTATAATATTCTCTGCTAACACTGTAAGGTTCTAAACATGGAAAAGCTATAACAACCTCTTAATAAACATCATAGCCCCAATTCCTACAAAAAAGAAACTGGTTTGCTAACATGGTGATATAAAAATATTCCCTTAGAATAATCCTATTAATGGGATGATGCTCACATGCTGTTTAAAAGGTACTAAATAGATCACTTACTTTAATTCGAGTGTCTACTTTGAGTAGAGTAAACAAGGTGTTCATATCTATCAGTGCTTGTCTAGTTTCTCTATATACAGTTCCCAGAAAGTTAAGGGGTAATGAAAGTTGAAAAAGCAGTCCATTCACCATTACTAGGTCTCCAACGGTAAGGGTACCTTAATATGTAGTTGGCAGAAGAAAAAAAAAAAAAAAAGGCATTTTAGATGTTATAAACTTTTCTGGCTTAAGATAGAGAAGTGTATTAGTCTGGAATATAGTATTCCATAACTATAATAATTTTTTACAATTTATGCTTTAATTTTTATAGCATAAAAATGCACATAACCAGTAATTCTTAAGGTCTATGCAAATTTCAAAGCATTTTAATCCATGATTTAGGAATATAGAGAACTTGATATAAGTGGAATGGGAACTACCCACCCATACATTATACATAAAATACAAAAAAAAAAAAAAAAGAACGGTTTAAGTGAAGAGAGAAATGGATGGCTAAATATCTCTCTCCTTTCTTCCTAAGACACTAGCAAGTTTCTTTGCAATGTGAAATAGGAAATTTTTTTTAAAGTATATATTAAAAAACTGGAACAAATGGATATCATAATTGGGAATGATAAACCATATATTAAGATCACAGTGAATGAATAAATCCTAACTGAATGAGTGGGCAGGTTATAGAAAAGAGGAAGAGACCTTATTTACTTTTGAAATATTTTACAAATGTAAAATTAATAGAAAGATTAAAATGTAACTTGTAATTATAAAAAGAAAGTTTGCTGCATTTTAGTACTTTGGACTAAATACTAAATTAATTACACTGATTTCCAAGTCTACAAGAAAAATTGGAAATGTTAGATGCTAAAAAAAGAAGTTACTCCTGAAAAAATCAGTATGTAGCCTCACAAAATGCATAAACAGTAGTCCTAATTAATGGGGGAGTAGTGCTAAACTTGTAGTGTCAAACAAAAGGAAGTTAAAAAGACATTATCATACAATTAAGAAAACACATTCTGATACAAAAAGGAAAGTAATCCAAGGATGTTAAGGCATTTTATTGAATATGCTTTATAACTAAGACTAATACATACACTGCTTTCATTAATCCTTATTTATAAAGGTTAAGTAAAACATCTATAAATATGAAACTGCAGATCCATTACCTGCCACAATTCCCTGACTGGCAAGCACCATAATAGCTGTTAAACCAACACTGAAAATAGCATTTTGACCAAAATTCAGCATAGCCAGAGTAGAGGTACTTTTCAAGGAAGCAGTCTCATATGTCTTCAGAAATTTATCATATCTTTGTGCTTCATAGTTTTCATTATTAAAATACTACAAAATAGACAAAAATAGTCATTACATGCAAGTACAATTAGAATTTATTCTCTTAAGTGATTAGTATCCTTTTCATCAGACTTTATGTATGAATTCAATTTTGTACTGCATACTCCATTTTAAAAACTATCAATACATTGGACTATGGTCCTCCTGTAGTTTTCCACAATGAACTATATTTGAAAAGTCCATAAAATTCATCACATATTTACTGAAGGCCTGGTTAATTTAAACCTAGATCTAAAGAAAGGTATAAATGGCACTTCCTTTACAAAGCCTTCCCCTGATCCTCCAAGACTGAGCTGACAGTTCTCATTGCCCCCATTGCTTTATGCTTCCTTGTATAGTCACCTGCATGCATACTTAACTATAATTCTCACAACTGATGGAGTTAATTCTGGGAGAGCAAGACTTATATCAATCATTTTTACCACCCTGCCCCATCACAGGACTTAGTGGAGTGCTTTGGACACAAGAGCCATTCAGCAATAACGGAAAAATGGACACATAAATGAAGGAATTAATGAAAAGCATTATATGTTAGGTCCTCTAAGGGACAGTCAAGACCTTGCATGTCAGTTTGATTAGCTTAGTATTCATTCTGAATAAAGGTGCTAGCTATACTCCTATCATTTATAAATTAATTCAGAAGGTAAAATTTTGATGCTGTCACACAGAAACTGAGGTGGAAAGAGATCAATTTCCAAATAAAGAAGAACAATAAAGTACAATTATTCCATCACACTTAGAGACCCTATCCTAGTCTGAAGCTCTAACTTACAGTACCTATTCAGCTAAATGGCAGAACAAATTTCTGTGCAATGTGAAAAGCAGAGGAAAGTATAATTAAACATATTACCTTCACAGTTTCATAATTCAGCAGTGAGTCTATGGCAGCATTACCTGCATCATTATCCGCTTTGTTCATCTCTATTCTAAATCTAGTTCTGTAAGACAAAGATTCGCATAGGCATGAAATTTTTGCTATATAAGTATAATTAATTTCTGAACCTTGACTGGCCTCTAGGAAATACTTTACCTCCACCGTGTAACAGCAACTGTGAATGCTGTGTATGCACCAAGTGTCCCAAGGGTTACTAATGCAAACTGGGCACCACATCTATAATACTGGAGAAGGCAAAATAAGAAATGATAAACAGTCACTGTTCTTGCCAAAGAGCTTGTAATATGTAACAGCAAATGTCAATCAAAAGATTTTAAAAGAAATATGTTGATGGAAATTATATAAATAAATAATTTTGTGAGAAATCAAATAACTTAGAAAAGCTACTTTAGGTAACAAGGGAAGAAAGACAAACGACACTTGCCACATTGATACTACTGTCATATGTTAGTGATAAAAATAATGCATTAAGCCTCAAGAGGAATAAAAAGTACATATACAGTCTTAATTACAAAATATGAAATTGCTTAAAATGTTATAAATGGTGAATAAAACCTAGATAATCTGAGTATACCAGTCCAAAGTCATATACAAAAATCTCTATTAACAAAAAAATGACAAGCACTAGTTAAACGACTGATGTATGTGTAGAAGTGACCAGCTCTTTATAATAACAACATGATAAAGATTTTGGATGGCCCTTTGAAGCTTGTGGCAAAATAATTAAACAAACTGCATAATCCTTCTGGTATCATGGAATTTTGCTCTGAAACCATGAGCATTCAATAGCACGACAGCTTCCAGTACTAAATAGCTTCCAATGAAAATATAAGACAAAAGCTTGTTATGAAAAATATTTTACTTACCAAAATACCACTGACAAGAGTCACCTCGAACATGATGGGAAGAAGATTGAATACTAAAGCACTCAGGACAAAACTGATACCCCTTGTCCCTCTGTCAATAGCTTTTGATAAAGCTCCTGTCTGTCTACTGAGGTGGAAAGCCAGATCCAGGTTGTGAAGATGGAGAAAGACATTTCTGGCTATTCTTCGGATTGAATTTTGGGCTACCTTGCCAAACACTGCATTTCGAACTTCATTAAAAAAGGCCGCTCCAGCTCTTGATACACCATCTGACAATACATTCAAAAGAAAAAAATGGGATATAAAAACATTCGAATCATAGGAGTATAAAACTGATAAACATATGGTAAGAAAGTGTTTATACAATAAATGAATATATCAGAATACTTGCATTAAAAGAAACCTATAAATAAAGCATCTAACCTAGTGAGTACCAATCTCTCCACCTCCATGGATCCCTTTCAGTGTTATTTTCCACTATAAACTCCAGATGATGAAAGATTTTTTTCCAACTATTTCTTTTAACCTTTAAAAATTTTTTTAATGTTCTCATTTTATTTTTGAGAGAGACAGAGTGCGAGTGGGGCAGGGGCAGAGAGAGGGGGAGATACAGAGTCTGAAGCAGGCTCCATCCAGGCTCTGAGCCGTCAGCACAAAGCCTGATGCGGGGCTTGAATTCATGGACTGTGAGATCAAGACCTGAGCTGAAGTCAGATGCTTAACTGACTGAGCCACCCAGGTGCCCCTCCACCTAAATACTTTTAACAGACAGCAGCCCATATGGCCTTCCTGCAAATAAATGTACAATATCCATGAAAAATCAAGTGCATTGACTAAAGCACTTGATTTTCCCCATTCGCACCTCCTGAGTCTCATAAAGTGTTCTTTCTAATGCAGTAGGGAACAAGGCAACATAATCTGTTCTTTACAAATGGTAAATGTGTCATGGCTATTAAATGCAACTTAATAAAGCATTAATATACATATAGCATTATTTAGCTATTTCCCATTAAGCAGTTAACAACAATAATAAGAAAATAATTAGCCTTACTTTCAGGAATCCTATTAACTAACTTATTAGAAGTGGTTATTATGAATTTAATGTCTTATTTCATGTTATATTTTTCTAGAACTTGAAAAATGAGACTGTTATTACAGAATTTTACAAACATATCATAAAAAGAATTTTTTAAAACTACGTATCAAAACTTTCACATAAAACAATAAACATCCAAAATGCTAAGTTGTGTTTGTGCTAAAAAGGTCATCTGTTCAAATATGATGAAACCCTCTTGAAGAAAGTCAACACCTGTAGATAGATTAAAGAATCACACATACAGCCAATCAGAACTGCCGTTGCCATGGTTGCAACTGTATTTGGTGCGTCACTCAGGTTCAGCATGTTTCCCGACATCTGGTTGAGGCTGTCTACAGCATATTTAAACATGAAGGGAACCACAATATTCATGGCCTAAAAATATAAAAGCAATTACCCATCATATACAAAATATTTCCTAAAAGTGCAAGTATTTACCTTAAATTCGTATTTATGAGACGTTTAGATATTAATCATTTACTAGTATTGAAATGATTTTCCTAGATTATAAAGATAAAATCTTTGACATTGCAGAACTGTCATTTCAGGACTCCTACCTCACACTGACTGCCATATTAATATTCATTTATAACTTACGTGCATTACTCAAATGCTCAGGCCTCTGTGAAATAATCTCTGATCATTTGCTCAAAATGCTCTCTCCATTATCTGAAGTCCTACAGAGCTTCTGGCACTTAAGGCAAACTGCCTTATATGATAGTTCTTTATGTATATATTTTTTTCTTTCCTACTAGGTCCTTGATAGTCTGTGTCATTCATATTCCTTTGTTTCTTCCACCCTTGTTGAGTACTCTGCTTTGTATAGAGTAGGTATTCAAATATGTAAAATTATTTGTTCATCAAAATAATGGTAAAACTAAAATTATACAGCAGAAAATGTCTCAAAAACAGATCAGTTAAAAGTATCTGTGGCTGATTCACCATTGGGGAAAAAATACACAGACACAACACTGATAGATCTATTTGCCCCATAAAAAGATTCCTTTGTTCAGAGAAGAGGTGGGGGAAGTAGAGAAACAGAAGATAGGAATTAAGAGGTACAAACTTCTCATTACAAAATGAATAAGTCACAGAGATGAAAAGTACAGCATAAGAAATATAGTCAAATAATATTGTAATAATATTGTATGGTGACTACACTTACTGTGGTGAGCACTGAGTAAGGTATAGAATTGCTGAATCACTATATTGTATACCTGAAACTAATAACACTGTATGTCAACTATAATTCAATAATAAAAATTTAAAAAGATTATTTTGCTCAAATACTAAAGAAAACCCACTAACTACCAAACTAAGCTTTTAAAACCCAACCTATTTCTTCATGAGAATATACCAAAAAATATGAAAACTATGGGTATAATGCTTTCATATGTTCAAGGCAAATATTCACTCACATTTCACATTTTCTGCAAGGCTACAGTATCAAAAACAACAACTATCATTTAAGAATAGAAAACTGATTAGAATGCCAAAGCTTTAAAGAAGTTAAACTCCTATACAATAATATGTGAAAGCAAATCTGTTAGCTTTAACAAAAACAATGAAATCCCACCCCTTGTCAATGTTCCATTACTGTATCGTTCATCTTTGTTAAACATAAAAAATATTGTCAACAAACCTAAGTTTAGCTGACAACTGACAGGAGTTATGTAAATCTAACCAACCAAGATTTTGAAGTAAAGTATACAAGTGTCCTAGCAACCAAGCAGGTACTCTCATATTCAACAATATCATTAAAATACACAGCAGATGTTCGAACACTTTTAAGAGTGTAACACTACAGGATAAACTGCTTAAAGATTTTTTTCTGATTTCTAAAATATAATCTAATAGAATAGCAGGTTTCAAGTACGATAAATTTGTCAATTGTGATTCCCACATAATCATATAACCCCTCAAGCTCTTGCTTCTGCTTGAAATGGCCTACCTGCCAGATTTACCATTCTACTGCTCCATTCTTCAAAACCCACTCTATATACCATTCTCATCATGATGCCTTTTCTGAAACTTGCAGCCCATTTGGCATTCTTCCCATTTTCCAATTCTTCTTTTTTTATACTATATACAGCAGTATCTGTCATTTTTATTATATATTTATCATTCACATTCTAGGTGCAATGTGCATGGATATACTGGCTTCTCAATCTCAGTTCAGAAACCTTTTGTGGCAAACAAACATTTTGTGAGCAAGAGCTACAGGAATCAGGTATGATGCTATGTACCTTTTACAAAGGTATGAGCTGAATGAAATAACAATTCTATTAAATGAATATCCATTTAACTGAGGAAACTCAGATTCCATGAAGTTTAATGACTTGTCTGGGAAGCAGCAGAGCTAGGATTAAAATCCAAGACTGACTTGAAATTCAGAATTTTCTTCTAGTATGCCATAGCCATATTAGTAGCTCATAAAGCAAGGGACCATATTATTTTACTTTATTTGTACCCTAAAATGGATGTTCTCAAATATGCTATTGAAACTAGCTATAAAGTATGACACAAATAATTTAAATAAATCATAGCATATACCAGGGTTTCCATATAATAAGACCACATCCTCTCATTGCATTCCAATACAATTTCTTGAGTGGGAGAAAAAGTAATAGTTATAGCTAGCGATCTCATAACTTACAGCCTAATATATCTTTGCCACAGCCAGAATGTGTAGTGACCAAAACTAATTAATGTTATTACCAAGAAAGTTGTGTAACTTTATTTTCTTGAAAACGTGTTTGGGTTGGTCAAATTTGTGAGCATCTTTATAAATGTGTAAAGAATGTGAATGCCATTTGTTCTGTATTTTTACTGGCAGAAAAAAGGTAGTTAGCACAATGCTAAGAACATAGTACTACCTCTAATAATAATTGTTGATTACTTCCAGTTCTCCCAAAAATGTAATTTTAGAAAGGAAAAAAATTTAAAAAAACACAAAAAAATGGAAAGGATTATATTATGTGTAGATATTTTTATTACTACATGTGTATTGGTCACACTGGCCTTGTGATATTTTGAGCATGGGTGGGTGACAAATATTGGTTTTCCCTAATATTCTGCTTTCACTAGAACTACATATACTGAAACCATCTCAGAAATGGGAATTTTCTAAAAACATATCCTTCTGAAATAACTGTAGACTCACAGGAAGTGGCAAAAGTAGTACGAACAGACTTGATCCTTCACTCAGCATCTCCTAATGATGACATCTGATACAGCTGTAGTTCAATATCAAGACCAAAAATGTATATTGGCACATTACTGTTAACTAGACTACAGAACTCACTCAGTGTTTAACACACTTAAATGTGTATTCATGTATGGGTGTGGTCTGTATGTGTTACTAAATGGTCCTATGCTATTTTATCCCATGTTCAGATTCATGTAATGATCACCACAGTCAAGATACAGAACTACCCCATCACAACATAAGAAATCTCTTGTGCTACAGCTCTTTATATTCACTCCCATCCCACTTCCCCCAACATTTCAGTCCCTGTCCCCTGGGAACCACTAATCTGTTCTTGATCTTTATAGCTTAGTAATTTTGAGAATATTATATACATGGAATATCATTTGTAATCTTTTGAGATTAGTCTGCTTGTATTTTTTTTTTTAACTCAGCTTAATGCCCCTGAAGTTTATCAAGGATAATGCATGCATCAATAGCTCATCTTTTATAGCTGAGTACTATTCCATGGATATACCAAGTTTATTCAACCATTCATCGCTGAAGGACATTGTGGTTATTTCTAGTTTGGGACTAAAAATAAAAAGATGCTGTGGAAATTTTCATACAGGTGGTCACAAGTTTTCACTTCTCTAGAATAAATACCCAAGAGTACAACTCCTAAGTTGTATGGGAAGTCTACACTGAACTTTTTAGGAAACTCATGTTCTTTTTACATTCCCATCAGTAAAGTATGAGTGATTCAATCCTTCCACATCCTCACAACATTTGATATCATCACTACTGTTTTATTTTGCAACTATTTTAATAAATGTATAGTGATATCTTGTGGTTTTAATTTGTTTCACTGACAGCAATGATGCTGAACATCTTTTCATATTTTGATTTTCAATCCATATATCCTCTTTTGTAAAATATCTGTTCATGTCTTTTGCAAATTTTAGAACTGGATTTTTTTCTTTTTGCTATTGAATTTAAAAGTTCTTTATAAACCAATGAGAAAAATGGACTACAATTACATGGACAACATAGATAAATCTCACAAACCTAATGTTCAGTGAAAGAAGCCAGGTACAAAATAGTGCATAATGAATCTATTTATGTAATATTCATAAACAGGCAAAAGTAATTAATGTGAAGCTAATAATGTCCTATTTTTATATCTAGGTGCTGTTCATGTGGATATTGATTACACTGGTGTGTTTACTTAGTAAAAAGACCTACAGTTATACACCTAAAAAAATAAATTTAAAAAAAAAGTTCTTTATATATATTCTAGACATAGAGGCCTTTTCTGGATATGTGATTTGCAAAAGTTTCCTTCTAGTGTGTAGTTTGTCTTTCATCCTACTGAGGAGCCTGAACTACCCCACCTAGCAGTCATAAGGAGTTCCTTCCTTTAGGAGTCTGTGGAGGCCAAGGTAAGAACCTGGACTTTCAACCCCACCTACAGTAATGAGGCAGCACTCCATCCTCACTGGAGCAGTGTCACAGAAGGCCTGCTAACAAAAGATTTTAAAAAGATCCAGAGTCTTATAGCATAATACTCAAAATATCTGAGTTTCAATAAAAAAAATAACTCCTTATACTACGGACTACTAAGATTTCAACTTGAAATAAGAAAATACAATCAACAGACACAAATGTTAGAACTATCTGATGAGGATTTCAGAATAGCCATCATGAAAGTGTTTCAATGGGCCGCCTGGGTGGCTCAGTTGTTTAAGTGTCTGACTTCAGCTGAGGTCATGATCTCACCGTCTGTGAGTTTGAGCCCTGCGGTGTGCCCTAGTCTGGAGCTGCTTTGGATTCTGTGTCTCCCTTTTTCTGCCCCTCCCCAACTCATGCTCTGTCTCTGTCTCTCTCAAAAATAAATATTTAAAAAAAATAAAAGTGCTTCAAGGAGCATTTATGTACATGCTTCAAACATCAAAAAATATAATGTCTCAGGAGATAAATAGAAGACATAAAGAAGAACCACATGAAAAATCTGGAACTAGAAAGTAAATGACTGAATTTAAAAAAACCTGAATGGATGGGCTCCATGGCAGAATGGAGAGGACAAAGGAGAGAATCAGTCAACTTGAAGACAGAACAATAAAATTTACTGAATATGAACAACAGAGAGAAAACACTAAAAAGAGGGAGGTGGGTTCAAGACTCAGGGATTTATGGGACTATTAAAAAAAGAAAGAAAGAAAAAAGCTGGGGCAGCTGGGTGGCTCAGTTGGTTAAGCATCCAACTTCAGCTTAGGTCATGATCTCACGGTTCGTGGGTTCGAGACCCACGTCAGGCTCTGTACTGACTGCCAGCTCAGAGCCTGGAGCCTGTTTCGGATTCTGTGTCTCCCTCTCTCTCTGACCCTCCCCTGCTCATGCTCTCTCTCTCTCTCTCTCAGAAATAAATAAAACATTTAAGAAAGAAAAAAAAGATCTATCACTCCTCTTTAGAGTCCCAGAAGAACATGAAAGTGTGAGGCTGGAAAAAGTATTTAAAGAAATAATGGCTAAAAATCCCCCAAATTTGGCAAAAGACATAAACTTAAGATTCAAGAAGCTGAGCAACACCCCCCCCCCCAAATAGGGAAAACCTACAGAAATTAAATTTTAGAAATTTAGAGAATGAGAGAGCATGAGCTGGGGAGAGGGACAGAGGAAGAGAGAGAGAGAATATTAAGCAGGCTCCATGCTCAGCACAGAGCCCAATGTGGGCTTGATCCTATGACCCTGAGATCATGACCCAAGCCACAATCAAGAGTCAAACACTTAAATGACTGAGCCACTAAGGTGCCCCCTCCCTCCCAGATACATTATAATTAAAATTCTGAAAGCTGGAGACAAATTTAAAAATCTTAAAAGAAGCAAGACAAAAACAATACATTATTTATAGGGGAAAAAACAATTTGAAGAAACCAGATTCCCTGGGAGGCCAGCAGAAAGTGTCACAACATTTTTCAAGTGGTAAAAGAAAAGAACTGTCAAGTTAGAATCCTCTAACTAGCAAAATGAGCCTTCAAGAATGAAAATATCACGATATTCTCAGGTTAAAGAAAACTAAAAAAATAGTGAGCAGCAGACTTCCTCTAAAAGAACTGCTATGGGGGGCACCTGGGTGTCTCAGTCGGTTAAGTGTACGACTCTTCATTTTGGCCCACAGTTAGTGAGATTGAGCCCCATGTTGGGGGCAAAAAAAAAATGACACACCAAACTCCAAATATATAAATAATTAACAATATAATTATCAACATATTATAATCACCAATGTAAACGAATAATTATTAATATATCAATATACTAGCAGTAAACAACTGGAAACCAACATTTAAAAAAATTACAATACTCCTCCCCCCAAAAAGAAATCCCTAAGTATTAACCTAACCCAGGGCTTCTCAATCTTTAGCACTATGGACATTCTGGGTTAAGTAATTCTTCTTATGGGAAGAGATATTCTGTGTACTTCAGGATGTTTAGTAGTATCCCTAACTTCTACCTACTACATGCTAGTGACACACTCATCCCCAACTGTGACGATTACAAATGTCTCCAGATAGTGCCAAATATCCCTCAAAAGCAAAATCACCCCTTCCTGGAAACCAATGGTCTAATTAAACATGTTCAGTGTCTGTATGCTGAAAGCTACAAATGCAGATGAAATAAAACAAAGGAAATCCAAATAAAAGGAGAGATATTCTATGTTCACTGACTAGAAGACTCAATATAGTAGGATGTCAATTTCCCCCAAATTGGTCTAGAGATTTAATAAAAATCCACTTAAAAGTCCTATATGGGTTCTTTATAGCTACAGACAAGATTACTCTAAAATTATAAAGACAAAGAAATCAGAATAGCCAAAACAATTTTAAAAGAAAAACATTGGAAGAATCTCACTATCTTTATGCCTTAAGAGAATACTACAATGAAGTCAATGTGGTGATGAAGAACCTGTGAACATGATACCTTACATGGCAAAACAAACTTTGCAAATGTGATTAAATTAGAGAATATGAACTGGGGAGAGTACCCTGAATTATCTGGGTGGGCCAAGTGTAATTAAGAGGGTCCTTAGAAGAAGGAGGTTGGGTCAAAGTCAAGAGAAAAGATAGGAATACAAGAGGCCAAGAGTCAAAGTCAGAAAGGCTGAAGTTGCTGCTGGCTTTAAGATGGAGGAAGGGACCATGAGCCAAGGAATGCAGGTGACCTCTAGAAGGTAGAAAAGACAAGGAAATGGATCCTCCCCCAAGAGCCTCTGGAGGGAATACAGCCCTGACAAATGCTTTTATTTCGACTCAGGAAACCTAATTTTGGACCTCTGACCTTTATAAAATAATAAATTTGTGTTGTTTTAAGCTATCAAGTGTGAAAAGTTTTTACAGCAGCAATAGGATAGAAAGGAAATTCAATTGGGAAAGGATAGCCTTTTTGTAGGAACTGGACCAAACCATGAAACTTCAACTAAACTAGATACAATAATAACTCAAAAATGGAGTATAGATACAAATGTAAAAAGTAAACATAGAACTTTTAGAAGAAAACATCGGAGAAAATTATAATGATCTTGAGTTAGACAAACAGTTCTTACACGTTAACAACTAAAACATAATCCATAAAGAAAAAAGATGACAAATTGAAGCCTTCAAAATTAAAAACTCTTGTTCTATATAAAACACTATTAAGGGAATTTTTTTTTTTTAAAAAGCTACAGATGGATTCAGGACACCTGGGTGGCTCAGTTGGTTATGTGCCCAACTTTGGATTTCGGTTCAGGTCATGATCATGCAGTCGTGAAATTGAGCCCATGCTCAGCACAAAGCCTACTTAAGATTCTTTCTTTTCTTTCTTTCTTTCCTTCCTTCCTTCCTTCCTCCCTCCCTTCCTCCCTCCCTCCCTTCCTTTCCTTTCTCTTTCTTTCTTTCTTTCCTTTCTTTCCTTTCTTTCTCTCTCTCTCTCCTCTCTCTCTCTCTCTTTCTCTCTCACTCCCCTTCCCTCCCTTCCTCTGCCCCTCTCTCCCCTGTTCGTGCTCTCCTTCTCTCTCTCTAAAATAATAAAAAGCTACATATGGGAGAAGATATTTGCAAATTATATATGAGAAAGTCTCATATCCGGAATATATAAATAGCTCACTAAAGTCAACAGTAAAAATAATAGCCCAACTAAAAATCGACAAAACACTTGAACAGACACTTCACCAAAGTGGATATATATCTGGCAACTAAGCACATGCAAAGCTATTCAACATCATTAGCCATTAGGAAAATGGATATTGAAACCGTAAGACACCACTAAATGCCTGACAATATCATGTCAGGCAATGAGGTGAATGCAACTGGAACTCTCATACACTGCGGGTGGTAAGATTCTGGAAACCAGTTTGGCAGTTTCTTATAGAGTTAAAAATACACTAACCATGACCCAGAAGTTCCACTCCTAGATATTTAACCTGAAGAAATGAAAAATCAGGTTCATACAAAAAAACTATACCTAAGTGTTTACAGCCACTCTAGTTATAACAGCCAAAAGGTGGAAAGAAGCCAAATGTCCACCAGTGAATAAACAAAGTGTAGTACATTCATACCATGGAATACACCTCAGTAATAAGGAAAATGAACTGATATACTCAATGACTTGGATTAATGAAGAAAGCATTATGTTGTACGAGAGCAGCAAGCTCAAAAGGTAATATACTATATGATTCTATTTATATGGTATTCTCAAAATGAAAAAGTATAGGGATAAGAGGAAAAATCAGTAGTATCCAGCTATCAGGCAGGGGTCTGAAGAGGATATATCTACAAAGAGGTTACACAAAGGAGATTTTTAGGGTGGTAACACTTTTCTGTATCCTGACTGTGGCAGTAATTATATGAATACATGCATGTGTTAAAAATCACAAAAGAGTGCATTTTATTGCATGTATATTAAAAATAAAATTTAAAAAATAAAGCCAGTGTCTCAGGGCTCACCAGACCTTGCTCCCTCGAGGATTGAGAGGTCTAAAAATAAGGCTATATGTTAATAAATTTCAATAAAAATTAACTCAATATGAAGTTTAATCTCCCTGCTGTTTTCTAAAAATTGAGAAACTGTTTTTACAAGATTATAATCATGTGACAAAAGTTATGTTTCATCTGTAACTGCGATGTGTCCATTAATTTAAGTACAAGAGAAATAAAGAGACTTATTCTCACAATACTTATTCTCACAGAAATTTTTTTCTTTCCTAGATCAAAAGTTTAAATCACATATATAAATAATCCTCTAAATTCTTGAATTTTCACAGAGACTGGTATATGATTAGGAATTTAAATTTGTTTAATTTTAACATGGAAATGCACAATGTGGGACCCAAAATTAAAGAATGGACTTAAGGAAAAAATACAATCACCATAAAGGTATGTTGTTATCTATATGATGCCAAATTTACTGGTCAATATGATCAGTTTGCTGAGGGTCCCCAATTCTAGATTTTAAAATGATGTTTCCCCTTTTTTAAATGTTTTTTTTATTTATTTGTGTGTGAGAGAGAGAGAGAGCATAAGCAGGGGAGGGTCAGAGAGACAGGGAGATACAAAATCTAAAACAGGCTCCAGGCTCTGAGCTGTCAGCACATAGCCTGACAAGGGGTTTGAACCCACGAACCGTGAGATCATGACCTGAGCCTAGGTCGGATGCTTAACCGACTGAGCCACCCAGGTGCCCCTGACTTTTCCCTTCTTAATCATGAAAATATTGTCTGCCATTTGAGGAACCTAATTCTTACAAACATTTTTAATACTTAAATTCCTTAAAAATTAATCTCTTTCACACCAGCCTCTGATAATTAAGGACTCTGTAACTAGTGTCACCAAGTCACTAGTGTTACAAGTCACTCTATAACTATGTCCCATAACCCAATATATGTGAATAGGTAAAAGAGAATTTTGTTTGTCTACCTCTCTAGTCTCAAAAGGGATCAGGAGAGAAAGAAAATAAAAATGAGAGTACTAAAGGGATGTATGATTAGCAAGGCAAAACAAAGAGAAAAGAAAAGTGGACAAAGTACTCAATTTGTAAATACGATATTTTCCAGAAAACAGAGACAGAGGGAAAATTTCTAAACTCATTCTAGGAGGCCAGTACTACCCTAATACCAAAACCAGGCAGACATTATAAGAAAGGAAAAATCTGGACCATTATCTCTCATGATCACAGATAAAAATTTCTCACCAAAATATTAGCAAATCAATTCCAATAATATATAAAACTAATTATACAACATGGCCAAGTGGAATTCATTTCAGGAATACATAGCTGGTTCAATAATGGAAAATCATTAATGTAATCCATTACATCAATAGGCTAACGAAAAAAATATCATAATAATATCAATAGATGCAAAGAAAAGCACTGGACAAAATGCAACACCTATTGGAACATCTATCCAGCAAAATGGGAATAAAATGAAACTTCTTCAACTTGATTAAGGACACCTACAAAAAGTCCTATAGGTAACATACTTGATGATGAGAAACTTTTCCCCTAAATTTGGGAACAAAGCAAAGAAGCCCTCACTTCACTGTTGTTCAGTATGGTACTAGAAGTCCTAACTAAAGCAGTTAAGAAAAGGAAATAGAAGGCACACATATTAGGAAAGAAGAAACAAAACTGTATTTGCAGATAATAAGATTATGTAGAAAATTCAAAAGAAGTGACAACAGAAACAAACCTCCTGAAATTAATAAGGGACTCTAGCAAGTTTGCAGGGTACAAGGCTAATATACAAAAGTCAACTGCTTTCCTATATATCTCCAGTGAACATACATAATTTGAAACAAAAAATAATACCATTTAAATTAGTATCCAAAATTATATAGCTAGGTGTAATTCTAACAAAACATGTTCAATATTTATATGAAGAAAACTATAATACTCTGATGAAAGAAATCAAAAAAGAACTAAAGGAATGGATTCCATGTTCATGGATAGAATGATTCAATACTGTCAAGCTGTCAGTTGTTCCTGAACTTGATCTATATATTCAATGCAGCCCCAATCAAAATCCCAGCAAGTAATTTAGTAGATATGGACAAACTGATTCTAAACTTTACACGGAAAAACAAAAGAAAAAAGAAGAAAAACAAAAGACCCAGAATATTCAACATAATATGGGATGAAAAAAAAAGTCAGAGGGCTGATACTATTTCAAGACTTACCATAAAGCTACACAGTAATCAAGACAGTGTGGTACTGGCAAAAGAACGGATTAACAGAACAAAGTCCAGAAATAGACAAATATACATAAATAAATTCAACTGATGTTTGACAAAGGAGAAAAGGCAACCCAGTGGGTAAACGGTCTTTTCAAAAAATGGTGCTAGATGTGCATTGATAGTATAGTGGTGAACATAGCTGCCTTCAAAAAATGGTGCTAGAGCAAGTGAACGTACAAAAACTAAATGTAGACACTAGCCTTATACCTTTCACAAAACTTAACTCCAAATGGATCGTAGTCCTAAATGTAAAGCACAAAGCTATAAAACTTCTAGATGATAACATAAAATAAAATCTAGGTGACCTTTGTCTGGCAACGACGTTAGATACAACACTAAAAGCACAATCCATGAACTACTGATAAGTTGCACTACATTAAAATTTAATGCTTATTGTATTTGAGAAAGAGAGAGAGAGCAAGAGAGCGTAAGCAGGGGAGAGCAGGGAAAGAGAGAGACACAGAATCGGAAGCTCCAGGCTCTGAGCTGTGGGGCTCAAACTAATAGACGGCGAGATCATGACCTGAGCTGAAGTCAGCTGCTCAACCGACTGAGCCACCCAGGCACCCCTGACTACATTAAAATTTAAAGCTTCTGTT
Source organism: Hyaena hyaena (assembly GCF_003009895.1). Taxonomy (NCBI): domain Eukaryota; kingdom Metazoa; phylum Chordata; class Mammalia; order Carnivora; family Hyaenidae; genus Hyaena; species Hyaena hyaena. The sequence continues at coordinate 164,327 of NW_024082340.1, read as the reverse complement.
CTGTGAAAGACACTGTTAAAAGAAGGAAAATACAAGCCACAGACTTAGTGAAAATATTGTAAAAAATCTATCTGCTAAAGGACTGGTATCCAAAATACACAAAGAACACTTAAAAGTCAACAATAAGAAAACGAACAACACCAAGGAGGAGATACAGATGACCAATAAGTATATGAAAACATGCACAATATCAAATGCCATTAGGCAATATCAAATTAGAACAAAATTAAGATAGCATTACACATCTATTAGAAAGACTAAAGTCCAGAACACTGACAACACCAAATGCTGACAAGGATGTGGAGCAATACAGCTCTCTCATTCACTGCTGGGGGAAATGCAGAATGGTACAGCCACTTTGGAAGACAGTTTGGAAGTTTCTCACAAACTAAATATAGTCTTAACATATAATCTAGCAGTTATACTCCTTAGTAATTACCCACATGAGTTAAAAACTTATGTCACACAAATCTTGCACACAAATATTTATCACAACATTACTTTTGGCCAAAATCTGGAAGTAACCAAAATGTCTTTCAAAAGGTGAATGGATGAACACACTATATGGTATATCCATACAATGCAATATTTTTCAGCAGTAAAAAGCAGTGAACTATCAAATCATAAAAAGACATAAATGACTCTGAAATGCATATTGTTAAGTGAAAGAAGCCAGTTTGTAAGAGCTACATACTATATGATTCCAACTATATGAGATTATGGAAAAAGGCAAAACTACAGAGACATTAAAATGATCAGTGGTTGTCAAGGATTTGGGACAATGGAGAGATGAATAAATGGAACACACTTCAGTTTTAGGGCAGTGAAACTATTCTGTATGATACTTTAATGGTGGATAAATGGCATTATGCATTTCCCCAAACCCATATATCAGTACACAACACAAAGAGTGAATCCTATTGTAAAACTATGAACTTAGCTAATAAGAATAATGTATTTTTAAGTAATTGGTTTATCATTTGTAACAAGTGTACTACATTAATGCAAGATGTTAGTACCGGAAGAAATTGAGTGGAGTTTTTTGAGGGGGGGATATATACAGATTCTCTTATACTTACTGCTTTCTCTGCAAGCCTAAAACATACCTAAAATATAGTCTTTTAACTAAAAAATACTCCAGAATATAAATAATACTTCTCAATTAAAGGCTTCAGGTACCATTGTTTCATTTTAAAAAGTGTTTTTCAGAAAACTTTTAAAGAATCAAAGTTAAGCAAAAAGTGCATGAATCTTCTGAAGTTACAAATGTCAAGATAGTAGTTCCTGGAAAACTCCAGCTCTCCCATGAAGCCTTCCCTAAATGCCTAATTGCTGAAACTCCCATATATCTTCATTTGTGACTCTCTTTGGATATTTGGATGTTACATTATAAATATTTTATCATTATTTGTGTATTTTTCTCCTTCAGTACACTGCAACTGCAGGAGGGAGGGCAAGGCACACTATTCATTTTTGTATTCCCAGCTGCCAAATACAGTATCTTGTACCTAAAAGTCACTCGACAAATGTTGCTCAATACATAACAGTATGATCTGAATATCTGTGTCCCCCTGCCAAATTCACATGTTGAAGTTTCCCCAGGGTAATGATATGAGAAATGGGGTCTTTAGGAGGTGATTAGGCCCTTATGGGATTAGTGCCCTTATAAACAAGTCCCCAAAGACCCTTCTTGCATCTTACATCATGTAGGTTACAACAAAAAGCCACTTATGAACCACCTAGTTTATGGTGCTTTTTACTGCAGTGTAAATGGACTAAGACACATATATGATCCCTTACCTTATATAACAGATGTATTCTTGAAGAAAATGGATATTGATTATATTTTTATAAAATACCTTCTCCCTTGAAATTATTTTATAATTTAAATATAGCTTATTTTCATTTGTAACAGATTTTTAATTTTTTAAATGTTTATTTTTGAGAGGAGAGACAGAGACAGAGAGGCAGACAGAGAGAAAAAGAACAAGCAGGGAAGGGACAGAGAAAGAGACACAGAATCTGAAGCAGGCTCCAGGCTCCGAGCTGACAGCACAGAGCCTGACACAGGGCTCAAACTCCCAAACCAGGAGATCATGACCTAAGCTGAAGTCAGATGCTTAACCAACTGAGCCACGCAGGTGCCGCTGCAACAGATTCTTAACTGAGAAGATCTTTTTTTACTTTAATGTCCTGTACTCCCAAGTTTTCTGTCAACTAAGTGGTTCCAAAGATGGTGTTGATTGCAAAGTATGAGTAAAGTTTTTTTATAACATTAAAAAACACACTTATTTTATGAAAACTGATTATTGTAGTAAATATGTTTTATTTAGGTTTCCCTTAAATCCTGGCAGGGCTGTATATGATATATATACTAACAGAAAGATAAATTTTTAAAAAATCCTTAGGCTTCAAAATCCCCAGATTAATGATAATTTGATATTCCTAGGATTGATGTGTGGATGGTAAGAAAAGGCATTGCATATGATTTGTAGGGATTTAAGGAATGAAGGCAGACTGTGTTCTCTCTAGCTCTGTGTCTTGGTAGCAGAACCTCTATAATATATCTCATAGAGGACCCATTCTATTAAAAATAGAATTGCTGCAATTCAGAAAAACACCACACTATTCTTCTTGGCCTTTTCTGGGCTGCAAGGCCATCTTTTACATAATACACTTTATCTTACAAATCTTTGCTGGAGACCATGATAGCCTTAAGCCCTTCAGAATGAAAAGAGAATTAACAGGCAAGTAAGTAAGCAGATGGTATGCTGTGGCCCCATATGTTAAGCATGAAATCCTCCTTCCTTTTGTTTCTTCTCACTTGATATTTCCCGCTTTCTGCCTTCCTTCTCCCTCATGGATGCTTCTGGCCTTGCTATGAAACCACCACATGCTGCTCAGATGGCTGGTTGGCATTCATTTATAGCCGAAAAGATTCCTAAACTCTGCCTTAAAATTCCCAGAAGTATGTGGAGGAGGCAGGGAAGACCAGAGAGTATAAAGGGGAATAGGCTGGTCCAAAGTGCTTATATGCCAAGGCATGTTGAGAAAAAATAGGAAGCCAAGAAATGAAAGGGACAATAATCCATCTTTGCACACCCAGTATAAACCATACAGCAATACTAACAAAATTAAACAATGACTAGATTTTAATGTTCTTTTTTATTTATTTCTGAGAGAGAGAAAGAGACAGACAAACAGACAGCGTGAGCAGGGGAGGGTCAGAGAGAGAGGGAGACACAGAATCTGAAACAGGCTCCGGGCTCTGAGCTGGCTGTCAGCACAGAGCCCGACGCGGGGCTCGAACCCACCAACCGTGAGATCATGACTTGAGCCGAAGTCGGAGGCTTAACCGACTGAGCCACCCAGGCGCCCCACAATGACCAGGTTTTAAAGATTGAGAGACTAATCACTTTTAAATAAGGACAGTATAGAAGTTAGAAAAATGATGTTATGAATGGTTAAACGTTACTACTATATATTCCTAAAGCTATTCTATGGTCTAGTTTCTGTTTCATAAAAAGAAAATGGTTTTTCTATATGCTCTGAAAGTATAAGCATGCACTTGTCATAACATCAGGCAATTTATCCCTTTTCCTAACTCAAAAGTAATCAAACAAACTTTCTGAGGACTGGTTTTTCTATATTTATTTCTGTTTACTTGTAATTAGTTTACATGAGGCTAGTACAACACTATCTATTCTATGGATGCTCAGTTATTTATTGATAGAAGAATCAAATATTAGCCTTCTAAAAATATTTCAGTCCTTAAGGAAGTTACCTTGATCTAGTTTTTATACCCTGATATTGACCTGTCACCAAGGAACAGAATCTGTATTTTGAAGGGTTGAAATTCATTCTGAAAATAAAATCATGCATTAACACTGCTCCCTTCGACTAACCTAATTAGTCATGTTCTAAACGGTTCTCTTCAATTCAAAAGTCCAGAAAACAATCTGCCTTCAACTTGTCAGCATTTTCATTCAGCTAATAAAGAATAAATGTCAATTTGCTAATTCTGCCTTGCACAAGAACTCAGAATATACCCTTAAGCAATTTGTAGGTAAAAGACAATTTAGCAATCAGTACTGTACTAAAAATGTTAAGAGTTAAAAGAATTTTGGGGCGCCTGGGTGGCTTAGTCGGTTAAGCGTCCGACTTTCACTTAGGTCATGATCTCGCGGTTCGTGGGTTCGAGCCCCGCGTCGGGCCCTGTGCTGACTGCCAGCTCGGAGCCTGGAGCCTATTTCAGAGTCTGTGACTCCCTCTCTCTGACCCTCCCCTGCTCATGCTGTGTCTCTCTCTCTGTCTCCTAGAAATAAATAAAACATTTAAAAAAAAAAAAAGAGTTAAAAGAATTTCAATTTTAGCTACCAAACTTAGATTTGTAATATCATCCTCTCTTTCAGCTTAAAGAAACAGACTCAAGTATGGATCTTGGTCTATTGCTCAGTATCTTGATTTAGTCCTCTCCCAGGCAAGGGGTCCAGTTCATTGGGAAAATACTCAACAGAACCCACAGATGAGAAAGGAAAAAAGACAATCAACAGTCATACTGAATTCTAGTTTTATTCTCCAATCACTCCTTCCCTGTTTCCATTACTGTTTGCTTCCATACAGGAACACATTTATCACAGGATCGGTCTGTAGTCACCTTCTATTTCTGCTCTTTCCCTTCGTAACTAATTTCCATTGCTTCAACTATTACTTCTTTTTTCTCCCCAACTATTACCCCTTAATCTCTCTACCGTGGGGCTCCTACCTAAGATTGTCTAGCATTTTGTATTAACAGCTACATATCTGTCTCAACATTCCATTAGCATCTCAAACTTAACATGCCCCAAATCAAAATTTCTTCTTCACAAACAAGACCTCGTAACTTCCTACCTACTTCTGTTCAAAGTATTTTCTTTCTCTTATCCTTGGCATCAACACTGAATCTTATTTCTCTTTTATTTCTAATATCTGACCTATTGGTAAGTCTTGTTGACTCTACCTCCCTTACGTCACAATATCTCTGGCATCTTTTCCCTCCATATTAACATGTCTACCACTACTCCAGTACAAAGTGCTATTACTTCTCATCTAGACTATTACATTAGCCTCTTAACTGGTCAGTAAATATGGCTGAACAAATACATGAAATGAAAATGAATGGTATCCCTATTTTAGTTCTCTCACCACCCTAATCGATCTTATGCAAAAGGTTCAGATTAATTTCCTAACACACAGCTCTAACCTCATTACTCTGCTACTCAAAATACATGTTCCTACTTCCAATATAATTAAATTTTTGTTTCACAGTTAAGGTATTTCACATGGAGCTCTATCTTTTTAAGGTTACCTATAATTTCTCTGAAACATTATCCCCTCATTGAAGCAAAGCTGGACTACTCACTACTCCACACATGCTTATGTCCTCTATCAATCTATTCATGTTACTCCTTTTTTTAAAAATTTTTTTTAATGTTTTATTTATTTCTGAGAGAGAGAGAGAGAGAGACAGAGAGAGAGACAGAGAGAGAGAGAGAGGGAGGGAGAGAGGGAGAGAGGTAGCGTGAGCAGGGGAGGGTCAGAGAGAGAGGGGGATACAGAATCCGAAGCTGGCTCCAGGCTGTGAGCTACCTGTCAGCACAGAGCCAACGTGGGGCTCGAACCAATGAACCATGAGATCATGACCTGAGCCGAAGTCAGACGCTTAACTGACTGAGCCACCCAGGCACCCCCATGTTACTCCTATACCTATAACAATCCTACTCATCAATCCAAGACTATTTTAGACCTCCTCTCCGAAACCTTTCCTGACTCCCCATCTTGATGGTTCTTTCCTCTAAAATCCCAACACGTGAATGGTACCTCTTTTAAATCATCTATAACTTACTTTGCATCATAGTAATAAAATATAACTTGTCTTATCCTGGATGATTTGAGAGAAAAAAATGTGCTTTTATTTATGTTTGAATACCCTGCAGGGCCAAGAACAGTCCTCTGCATTACAAGTTCTCAGTACTTATTTTTAGGGTAAGGAACAGAATGAGTACATAAAAAGGAACATACATGACATAGAGAAAAAAATAAGTGATAAGATCTGGGTTCTAAAACAATATATTAACCCTTACACATAAGAGTGGAAGCCAAACCTCATACTTTTCAGCAGACTGCTTTTTTTTTTACCGTATTTTTTATGAAATCTAAATTATTTTTATTTTAACACATACATTTTACCATGTGCCAAGCATTCTTTTTAGCCATTTGGATGCTGATTTAATTAATCCTTAAAACAACTGTATTTTACCTTATTTTACAAATTGGGAAACTGAGGCATGAAGACTAAGCAATTTACCCAATGTTACAAGGTTAGTAAGTGTCAGAGCCCAGGAATTCTGACTCCAAAGACTATGTATGTACCATGACTATATTTTGTACCTAAAAATATATTTTTTACTGAATTTAAAACCTGAATGAGTTGAAAATAAGGGATTTTTTCTTAAAAATTCAGAGTCATTATTAACTGCCTTATTAAAACATGTTACATATAGTACAGAAATAAACTGAAGAGGCTGCTAAGAGATAGAGGGCCGCTATACTGAATGGTACCAAAATGTCTATTTTTGTGGGTTTTTTTTCTTTCTTTTAACTTTTCCTGCTTGGTTTTTTTCCCCCTTCACACTGTTGTTTACCACTATCAATGTGCCTAAATGTGTCTTCTTCCTCTTTTCAATTTACTGAAATATGTATTAAGTAATAACCAACAGGGCTCTAAGGAGTTTCTTTTATAAAGTTCCTTATACCTTGTTACACAATGATCCGGTTTCAGGACTGAATTCCATTAAGCTGAGGCCATTAGAAGTATGATCCACAGATAAATTGGGCATTACCACATAATTTCTGACGGTATAAAAGTTATGTAAATGAGGGTCCTAAAAGTTAACAATGCTCTCCCCAAAGCAGCTTATATCAGCCCTTTTCATTATTAGAAAATGTCATAGGTATAGCAACAAACGACATATAATTTCTCCTATTCTTACCTTAGCGCCACCCAAAAATCCCAGAGAAATGGCAACCCTAGCTCGCAGATCTGGCCTGTCTTTGGGCCACACATAAGAAAGCATTGCTTTTATGATTTTCCGAGTATCAACATCCTTTAACTGTTCAAAGAGAGAAAACAAAGCAGTAATTAACATGTCACTTCAAATATAACTATATTTCAATACTGTAGAATTATGTAAATATTTAAGAAAAAGTTTAAAACATTACAAACGTAACTTTTTTTTTCAAGTACAACTAACATACAGTTAATGCAATCCCTATCAAAACACCAACAGCATTTTTCACAGAACTAGAACAAGTAATACTAAAATTTTTATGGAATTACAAAAGACCCTGAATAGTTAAAACAATCTTGAAAAAGAAGAACAACCCTACAATTCAGCTATCACACTACTGGGTATTTACCCAAAGAACACAAAAACACTAATTCAAAGGGATATGTGCACCCATATGTTTATAGAAGCGTTATTTACAATAGCCAAAATATGGAAGCAGCCCAAGAGTCCACTGATTAATGAATAAAGAAGTGGTACGTGTACACACACACACACACACACAGGAATGAAATCTTCCCATGTGTAACAACATGGATGGAGCTAGAGAGTGTAATGCTAAACAAAAAAAGTCAGTTAGAGAAAGACAAATACCATATGATTTCACTCATCTGGAAATTAAGAAACAGAACAAACATGTAAAGGGGGAAAACAGAGAAAGAGGGAGAGAAAGACAAACAGATCCTTTTTGTTATTGAGAGAGAGAGGGAGAGAGACAGAGTACAAGACGGGGAGGGAAAGAGGAGAGACAGACACACACACAAAATCCAAAGCAGGCTCCAGGCTCTGAGCTGTCAGCACAGAGCCTGATAGGGGCTCAAACCCATGGACTGTGAGATCATGATCTGAGCAGAAGTCAGTCGCTTAACCAACTGAGCCACCCAGGTGCACCAACAGATTCTTATTTTAGAGAACTGATAGTAGCAGTAGAGAGAGGAGTAGGGGAATGAGGTGATGGGGATGGGGGGGGACTTGATGTGATGAGCACGGGGCAATGTGTGGAATTGGTGAATTACCATATTAGACACCTAGAACTAATATTACACTGTATGTTAACTGGAATTAAAATAAAAACTTTAAAAAAATGAAACTGGAGGTATCACGATCCCACATTTCAAGATATACTACAAAGCAGTAATAATTAAAACAGTATGGTACTGCACAAAAACAGACACACAGATCAACAGAACAGAAAAGAGAGTCCAGAAATAAACCTGCACTTTTGGCTGATGCATTGGGGCACATGTACCCCAATGTTCATAGTAGCACTTTCAAAAATAGCCAAAATATGGAAAGAGCCTAAATGTCCATCAACTGACAAATGGATCAAGAAGATGTGGTTTATATATACAATGGAATACTACATGGCAATGAGAAAGAATGAAACCTGGCCATTCATAGCAACGTGGATAGAACTCGAGGATGTTATGCTATGTGAAATAAGTCAGGCAGAGAAGGACAGATACCATGTTTTCACTCATAAGTGGAACAGAAGAAACTTAACAGAGGATCATGGGGGATGGGAACGGGAAAAATAGTTGAGGAGAGGGAGGGAGGCAAACCATGAGAGACTCTTGAATACTGAGAATAAACTGAGGGCTGATGAGGGAGGGGCAGAGGGAAAGGTCACTTGTGGGGATGAGCACTGGGTGTTATATGGAAACCCAACTTGACAATAAACTATAAAAGGGGAAAAAAAGGAAAAAATAAAGCAGTGGTTGTGAAAGCCAAAAAACCCCCCAAAAACCTGCACTTTTATGGTGAATGACTCTATGACAAAGGAGGCAAGAATATCCAATGGGAAAAAGACAGTCTCTTCAACAAATGGTACTGAGAAAACTGGACAGCTACACGCAAAAGAATGAATCTGGACCACTTTCTTACACCATACACAAAAATGAACTCAAAATGGATTAAAGGCCTAAATGTGAGACCTGACACCATAAAATTCCTAGAAGAAAACATCGGCAGTAATCCCTTTGACATTAGCTATAGAAACGTTTTCCTAGGTATGTCTCTTCTGACAAAAGAAAAAAAGCAAAATTAAACTATTAGGACTATACCAAAATAAAAAGCTTTTGCACAGTGAAGGAAATCTTTTTTAAAAAGGCAACCTACTGAATGGGAGAAGATAGTTGCATACATAACTTTTATTCTGACTCTAAGCTCAATATCTTTCAAGCTCAAACTACCCTGGAAAAAGAGAAACTATTTCAATTGCTTTTAAAAAGCTACTTATATCCCTTAACTTTTTACTTCCAGCTATAGCCATTCTCATAATTGCCAAAAAAGGTATTCAGTGGAGGCAAAGGGACTTATATTATACATTTATTTCTCATCTATTAAGCTATCAATACATTATACAAAATTTAAGAAATAATTTAATAGTTTCATCTTTGTGGTCAAAATCTTTATATACTTTTGGGTTCTTTATCAAAATGTTTATTTAAAATAGTTTGGAGCCTTCAGTCAAAACTTCATGGTAAAGTAGAGTCATAAAGCAATGTCTAATAAAGTAGGAGTCTTGGTATTAATTATATAGAACAGAGGTGGAGTTATTAAAAATTTCAACAAAACCACAATTTTCTAATCATGCTTAATCTAAACTAAATCATCTCACATTTTTCTTTCTCTCAAGTTCCTGAGACAACATTCTCATTAAATATTTTTGTTTTAGTTTCAGCTTTTGGAGGCAGAATATTAAGAATCAAAACCATACTTTGTAAAGCCAAAATAAGATCAATACATATATGTTCCAAAATTATTATGTTATTATAGTTGGCAAAAGAATTTCCATTTTAAAACCTGAAGTATCTATTCAATTTCTGGAATAGATATTTAAAAAAAAAAAGTTAATGCTCATTGCTGGTGAAGTTGTATTGAAATGGGTACTCTAACACACTGTTAACGGGAGAGTGCACTGAAACAATCTTTCCAGAAAGCATTTGATACCCACCATCAGCTTTTAAAATAATTTGCCCTTTGTGTCAAGAATTCCATTTCTGGAAACTTATGTATGATTTAAAAAATACTTAAGAATATGCTCCAAGTTAAATCAATTTTACTTCATGAAAATTTCTTTTATCAGTCTACTTCTATTTTCACTACCAACCTAATCTAAGCTATCATAATCTCTCACCCTAAACCACTGCAACCACCTCCTGATTGATTTCTCTGCATCCATTCTGCTCCCTGTTCAATTAGTTCACCCTGCAATCAGATATTGCAATCAATAAACAAACTCCCAGTTTAAAACTGTTCAACTGCATCCTATCCTCTTCAAGATCAAAGTTTATAACATGCCTTATGAGGGTCTGCTTGGCTTGGTTCCTGACTGCTTTCAGTGTTCATACCTTATTAACTTTCTTTTCTTTTACTTCCTCAAATATACTATAATCCCTTCTGCCACAAGGCATTTGCACGATATCACTCATTCTGTCTGAAATAATCTCCCTCTGTGCAACACCAACCCACTCCCCAACCTCTTCTAATTAGTTAACTGCCAATACCAGCAGCACTTCTTCCATGAGGCCTTCCCTAACCCCAGTCAGGATCCTTGGCTGTATTCTGAAACATCAGAGTATTCCTCTCTTCCAGAGTATCCATTTTAGTTACAAATTACATATACAGAAGTGATTTGATTAATATCTGCTCTTCTGTTAGAATTTAAATTCCATATGAGTAGCAACTGGTGCTCCCTGTTGTAACTCAATATTAAATATAGTGGCTGACATACAGTAGGTACTCAACACGTATCTATTGAATAAAAGAATGAAAAATTTAGTCATAAGGATGTTTATTCTCATGCGGTTTTAATAGAAAAAAAGTTGGAAACAGCCTAAATGATTAATAATGGAGAACTGTGTAAACAATTTATAGTGAATGTACACAACAAACTTTAGCCATTCAGAAATATATGTAGTAACACAGATACATGTGAAGTGAAAAAAGCAGAGCACAACACGTATTTTTTGTGTTAAAGAATATGATGTGTTTATGAGTTTACACATGCATACAAAGGGGTCTGAAAGCAATTCCTCCAAAAGTGTTAAAATAAGTAGCTGTGAGTAGATGGAAACATTGATGAATTTTTATATTCTTTTTGCTTGCTTGCATTTTCTGTAGTTCATATATAATAAGGAAAAAATTAGTTCATCTTGCGGGGAGGAAAGTTATGCAATTTCAATTAAATGTACGCAGCAAGGAATGGGGGAAAACTGCCAACATATAAGAAACCCAGGACATTATTTAGGATAGTTTTACATTATGGTTACTGTCCCCCAAACTCAGAAAACTATTTTTCTAGTCCCTTTTAGTCCATTTATTGAGTAAAGAGCAACAGACATAAAACTGTTCATACTATATTAAAAACAGGACTACCTTCCTGGTTGCTTTAAAGATAGAAGGTGGTGCTTGGAATTCTCTGTGTGTCTCTCTCTCTCTCTCTCTTCCTCCCTCCCTCTCCCACTAGCTGTCTCTCAAGTAAACTTAAAAAAAAAAAAGATATAAGTTGGCAAAAACATGAAATGCTGAAAATAGAGTCCTTAATGTTTTATTTTATACACACATATACTCACATACGCTCTCATAACCAGTAAGGTATTTTTAAATGGTATTAAGGCTATAATTTTAACTCACTTTTTCAATCGAAATATTACTAAATAAATATAATTTAATGCATTATAACGCAAATTGAGGCATTTCAATCACTTTCTTGTTTCACAGGTTTTATCTGTCTTATTTTTCTTGATGGAATAATGACAAAAAGGCCCTGTTTCTACATATCTTTAGAAATACTTTCTCCTGTCAAAACCTTCTAAAACAGATCCCAAATTTTTTCAATAAGGGCACAGAGAAGTTATGGCTAAGAGTAAGAAAATTATTCTAGTTGGCTTAATAGTGCATAAAATGTGACCATTTCATTTAACAAAATGCGTTCTAAAGTTGTGTAATCATGCATTATGAGTTCATTCAGCTATAAAGTACCTGACTTAAGTTATACATTAGATACACTATAAAGCTTGAAAAATGTCTCTTTTTATAAGTGGAGGCCAAATCAAAAAGGAATGTCAGAGGTTGAGGCACAGTTTTAAAGAATTTTAAACCAACTCATTCTGGCTGTACAAGAGTGGAATAACATGGGGAGGTCTCACTACAGATCCTGAAAGATCATATATCACATTTCAAAATCACCACAATCACCATACGGTGAACACCCATAATTCATACATTGGCTACACAATGGTAATCCTGAAACACAAAAGGGTTATCTGAAGCCACAAGCTTGAGACTGAATTTAAAATCACCTTCCAACCAATTTCATTTCAGACTAAGCAACACAAATAGTATACATGCCCTTTTAAGATCACATTCTTAAAGAAAGGGTAAAAAGTATAGGAAATGATCAAGGAGGATAACAAGAAATTGGCTTATTTGAAAATCTACTGTGTAAAGAGTAATCACAGTATAGGGGAAAAAATGATTTAAGTAAGAAGTTCTTTCAGAGGGGTCAAAATTCCTGAAGTAGCCAATGGCTGAAATCATAATAATTTTTAGTTAAGCCTCACTTACACATAAACAGAAGTTTTACACGTAAAACATAAATTTCTTTCACTTTTCTGTTTATCATTTTCACAGTAAATAGTAATAGTAATTGAGCCTGGGTGGCTCTATCAGTTAAGTGTCCAACTTTGGCTCAGGTTACGATCTTACAGTTCGAGTTTGAGCCCCGTGCTGGGCTCTGTGCTGACAGCTCAGAGCCTGAAGTCTGCCTCTGATTCTGTCTCCCTCTCTCTCTGCCCCTTCCCTGCTTGTGCTCTCTGTCTCTCAAAAATAATAAATTAATGGTCCAAATGAAAACATAACCTGTGATGACATATCATGATAACAAAAGCTCTCTAAATTTGAATGCTATAGAAATATCGTTAAAAGGCCTACACAAGTAGGAGTGAATCTACTTTCCTCTTTGCTAACAATATATACAAACAATGCAGCCTTCTTGCTATAGCTAAATAGCCTCAAATTTAAAACATGGAACTGACATTTTAAGCCCCCTTAAAATTAGTACTATGTTAGTTTGAGGAATAAAAGTTTTTACAAAGGTCTCAACTATATACTGGAATTAGCTTGTCATAATATAGGAAATCAATCGGATTCAGAAAAAAATCATAAAAGTAATGTAAGAAGGAATTCAAATGGGCTCACTAAGATAAGTTTGGAAGAAAATACTTGGGAACATCAGAGAGCTGTCAAAGAGGAGATGAAAGTAACTCAAAATAAGGTGGGTCAACATAAAAAGAATAGGTGCTACAAAAAGAGACGATACCAGAAACAACACTCAATAAATATTCAATTAATAAATGATTTATTCTTAAACACATGAGGACAAATTGTCATTAAAATTCAGGAGGTACAGCTATTACTTTATTAAATCATCTTAATAATCTAAGTAACAGGTTTTTAAATATTTTAAAATATTACTTATTTGGTACTAATACAGAGCTTCATAAGCCTTATGAGGCAAGGCAAACAAAAAGAAATAATGAAAGGAATATCTACTCGTACATAGGGAGCTGAAACAGCAAAATCACCATGTAGTGAGCCAAAAACAAACTGCATAAATAAAACTGGGTGCATTTGACTCAATAGGGTATAACTGGAAGGCCACAAACTGCAATGTTTATATGCAGCAGTGCTGAATTCAACAGTGTGACCTGAGGGAGAGATGTAGTCACTCATAGGCATTAAGCACTACACCTAATAACTATGTGGGCCGGGCACAAAAAGGAAAATGAAAAAAAAAAAAATTAAAACACATCTGAAGCAACTCACTTGATAGAATTTTAAGATACTAAAGAAAACTGCCTATTAATAAGCTAAATACATGTTTTGTTTCTCAGGTCAGTAATTTCATATCTTTCACCAGAAAAGGTTATCCAGCAATGAAACAAAAACAATTTTTTCCACCAAGAGTCCATTGCTTCCAAGGGTGTGTAGCCTAATTGGCTTTGATAATAAGAGAGTAAGAAAAAAGAAAATGAACTTTTGATAAAGGTAACAGAATAACCTTTCCTCTAATTGATACAGGATTTATCTAAGAATTCTAGTTACAAAGACATTCCTGAATTCAGGGGTACATGGCTGGCTGTCAGTAGAACATGTGACTCTTGATCTTGGGGTAGTGAGTTCAAGCTCCACCTTGGGTATAGAGATTACCTTAAGAAAAAAAATCACATTCCTGAATTCTAATATCAAGAAATGTTCTAATCCTAGATCAAGGGACTAGTTTATAAAGAAACTACTTAGGGGTAAAATTTGTGGTGAGGAAGAAAAAAAATATATACTAAAAATTTTGGATGCAATTTGTTTTGTATAAATGTTATGCTACAGACTGAATGCTTTTTCCCCAAAGAACCAATTTAGCAGCAAATAATTTGGAAATGCCCACAATTTCATGGATAGGCAAATTGTCCAGAGAAGAAAACTCTTCTTCAATCCATGCTAAAGGTAACTAAATTGCAATTTAAGGAATAAATTCAACCATTACTTCAATACAGTTAGAAATAACAGTGGCTTGATAAAAGGTCAAAAAACAAGCAAGTTGAGCAGATGTCTAATGGAAAAATTGAGAGGGTAACTGAAAAACTTCTCTAATATTATTGGGGAATATAAGTATATAATATGTTTATGGATGGGAGATGAAAGATCTATTATCAGGAAAAGCTCTATTACTGTTAATTCCTCTCTATCTTAAGGTTTCTCTTCCATACACTATTGGTCTGATACTATAAATGAAGAGTTTATCTAGCAGTGAAAAGGTCCTAAAATGGCTTATTGTATTTATCACATATATTTGTGCTCAACAGTCAATTTAACAATGTATAATAAAAAAAATAACAAGCTGACTGATAGTCACACTGGCCAGTCAGTTAATTCCCTATCCCAAGGGAAGTGAATTGGAAAAATCAGATGAAGTTCATAAGGCTGTTTGATGACGAATAAAATCAGAGCTAGAAAACAGTTTCTCCATGTCACCCAAGTATTCTTATGCATTGGCCTAAGTGTCTGTTCAGTTGAACAAGACTAGAGATTTGTTATTCCATTATCTCCCCAGGACTCCAACTTTTTAATACTCCAATCTGCCGTTCCACCCCTTCTGATTACATCAAGTTTTATACCAAAGCTCTCTGACTGCTCTACTAAATCTTAATCTCTCTTATAACACTACTAGCGTCTGACTATATCCTATGCGGATCTGCTTCTAACATTTAAAAAAAAAAAAAAAAAAGAGTATGTCAAGCAAAGTCTGGAAAGTAGTCCTTATTTTAAGTTCTTCATTACTCATGTTATTATAAACACGGAATTAACTAATTAGTAAATGAATTGATTCTTTAAAATTGATTCTTTCGTTAGTAGTGTTAGGAACTACTAGTATGTTAGGAACATACTAGTGGTGCAGCCCACTGTGGAAAACAGCATGGAGGTTCCTCAAAAATTTTAAAATAGAACTACCTTAAGATCTAGCAATCACACAACTGGGTATTTACACAAAGAATACAAGAACATTAATTCAAAGGGATACATGCACCCCCTATGTACATAGCAGCATTATTTATGATAGCCAAGATATGGAAACAGCCCAAGTGTCCACCGATTGATGAATAAAGAAGATGTGGTATACATATACAATGGAATATTATTCAGCCATCAAAAAGAATGAAGTCTTGCCATTTGTAACAACATGGATGGGATTAGAGAATATAACGCTTAGCAAAATAAGTCAATCAGAGAAAGACAAATACCCGTATGATTTCATTCATATGTAGAATTTAAGAAACAAAACAAACAAGCAAAGGGAAAAACAATATATATATAGAGAGAGAGACAAAACAAGAAACAGAC
The DNA here is from genome assembly GCF_003009895.1 of Hyaena hyaena. Classification (NCBI taxonomy): domain Eukaryota; kingdom Metazoa; phylum Chordata; class Mammalia; order Carnivora; family Hyaenidae; genus Hyaena; species Hyaena hyaena. The sequence goes on along the minus strand of NW_024082340.1, from coordinate 148,320 downwards.
TTTTAATTATAGAGAACAATCTGATGGTTACCAGAGGGGAAGGGGTGGTGGAATGGGTTAAATAGGTGTGGAGTGCACTTTGTTGTGCTGAGCACTGGGTGATAAGTGAAAATGTTGAATTATTGTATTTTACGCCTGAAACTAATATAATACTGTATGTTAACTGGAATTAAAATAAAACTTTAAAAAATAATATGAAAAAAGAATATGGATAATTAAATGAATGGATCATGTAGATGGAGAATTTCTCAGTTAACTAGGGAACATTCTAGGACCTTTCTAAACTAAGTGTACAGAAGGGGAAATGTTAACCACAAAAGACACACACACACACACACACACACACACACACATACACACACTGCTTCTAAGTGCTAAATATAATTTACCTATTTATTTATAAGGCTGGATTATATAACAAATAATGTCAACCAATGGTATTTACCTATTTATTTATAAGGCTGGATTATATAACAAATAATGTCAACCAATGGTTTTTTTTTTTTTTCAGAATCTCAGCAGAGTGTTACTTTTATTTTTTTTTGCTATAATTTTATTTATTTATTTTTATTTATTTATTTTTTTTACAAATAGTTTATTGTCAAATTAGTTTCCACATAACACCCAGTGCTCATCCCCACAAGGGCCCCCCTCCATGCCCATCCCTCCTCCCCCCCACATCCATCAGTCCTCAGTTTTTGTCAGCATTCAAGAGCCTCTCATGGTTTGCCTCTCTCCCTTTCCCCCACCATTTCCCCTCTTCTTCTCCCCCTTGGTCCTCAGCTAAGTTCCTCCTAATCCTCCTATACGTGCAAACATATATTTGTCCTCTGCCTGACTTATTTCGCTCAGCATAACACCCTCAAGGTCCATCCATGTTGCTACACATGGCCAGATTTCATTGTTTCTCCCAATGGTATTTTAAATAAAGATATAAAATGTTTAGGTTGATAACTCTTTTCTTTTTTTAGTCAATCATGAAATTTTGTGTTTGTTTTAAGCCCAAGAAAGTCTCAGCTATATAACCATGGTCAATTCATAAGGTTTTGTATTAGAAGACTTGTGGTTATAAGAGTCAATCAAAGTATTCTGGAAGATAATAATCTTGAATGTGTGTGTGTATGCACACACGTGCATGCACTCTATGCAAGTACAATATGTATAAGAATATTTAGTTACTTCTTATTCACTCTTACCCCTTCTTTTGGGTCTGTGTGGAGTCCTCCTCCTGCATGACCATGCCAACATGTCCTCTTTTCTATCAGTGCCCATGCCTAGAGAGCCAAGTTGAAGATGATACCAAGTGGTCCATTAGCTATTACAGAATTTCTGATCTTTAAACCCTGACTTGGCTTAATCTAATGAATGTATCACATACAAATTCATAGGCGCTTTTAGCCTAGCATAACAAAGCAAAACACCTTCACAATTAGCTTACAGATACACTTACACAAAGAATATTGAAACATAACTAATATTCATGTAGCAGTCACCTTCTCTAAAGTGCTTTTGAAATTAATGTTTAAAACCTTTGACTTATGTTACACTTCTATTTGATTTATACCAGCTTTCTTATTGTCATTTGCTACTATAGTACTATGTAATCTGTTTATCATTGGCAAAGAATATCCCATGGTTAACTAATTATATCCCACTTGCTTTCCACAGAACTGTATACAGTTTTGCTTTATAATTTAATATAGTTCATTTTGTATAACTGATTCTTTTCCTTATGTATGCTCATGTGAGTATTTTTAATGCTTACTGTCTATCTTATGCCATAGTAATATGTATGCATGTTTTGTCTTTCCTATCACATGGTAAGTTTCTTGAAATTAAGACAGTCTCCTTTATCCTTGTATCTCCCATGGCTTATACCACAGTGTCTTGCACATGGGCAGAGTAGATTTCAATGCTTAATAGATTCGCTTATAAAACAGAGCTATCTGGGGCACCTGGGTGGCTCAGTGGTTAAGCGCCAACTTCGGCTCAAGTCATGATCTTGCGGTTCGTGGGTTCGAGCCCCGCCGCATCAGGCTCTGTGCTGACAGCTCAGAGCCTGGAACCTGCTTCAGATTCTGTATCTCTCTCTCTCTCTGTCCCTCCTCTGCTGACAGTCTGTCTCTCAGAAAAATAAAAAAAACATTAAAAATAAAATAAAACAGAGCTACCTATAAAACTCTCAACTAGCCTTGAAAATATGCAAACATCTTGCCTAGAACAAAATTTTAAAAAAGGTCTTAAGACTGATTCTTAGGTTAGAGAAATATAAAAGTTAAATCATTTGAAAAATATAATAGTTAATAAGACAGTAAAGATTAGGCTCAAGGGGCGCCTGGGTGGCTTAGTCGGTTAAGCGTCCGACTTTTGCTTAGGTCATGATCTCGCGGTTCATGGGTTCGAGCCCCGCGTCGGGCTCTGTGCTGACTGCCAGCTCAGAGCCTGGAGCCTGTTTCAGTCTGTGACTCCCTCTCTCTCTGACCCTCCCCTGCTCACGCTCTCTCTCTCTCTCTCCTAGAAATAAATAAAACATTAAAAAAAAATTAAAAAAAAAAAAAAAAGATTAGGCTCAAAATTTAAGCTTGCTAATTAACAGTTTTTCCTCAAAACATACTTAATGAAATAAGTACACATAATAATGCTTCTTCAGTAGCTATAATAATCAATAATTAATTAATGAAGGACACAGTTCTTTACAAACACAAATGTGTATCAGTGCGAAATCATAATAGTATGAGCTTTGGGTCAAGCTATGAAAATGAATCACAAAAACCAAAAGTGCCTTCTTATTTGCACCAGATGAGAATAAAAAATATTGCCATAAATGGGTTATTGATTCTTGGATCAACAACCTTTAAATCATTTTTAAAAGGAAACCATGAAAATATAAATTTTAGTGTGATAATGTCTCTGTTACATTTTTTCCATCTAAAAGATTGAGCAACAAATTATATCAAGGAGTCTGATGAATACCACACAAGATAATAAGGTCTTCAACAAAGCAAAAGTTTGAAATGTTATTCACTTTTATAGCCTCTGCATAAATTAGAACAATGCCTTGTACCTTAAAGGCAAATAATTGTTAATCAGAAATAATAAAGATAGTACTCAAAAATAAAAAAAATAATAATAGACAGTTTAGACTATCTTCTAATTTCCTAGCCTTTTTCTATCTTGGAGAATTGCCTGTATAGATTTAGAAGACGGAGAAATTTTGACATTGTCTTTCACTTATATTAACAATAAAAAATAACCTTTATCAACAAGTAAAGTAAGCATCAAGCATAGAGTCCCTTGATCCTCTGCCATCTGAACATCTTCTAAGGTAGAGGACTTTCACTCATTTGAAAATCTTACAGCATTCCATATGTCAAATACAAATTACCAGGATAATTTTAAGGGTCAACAAGCTGATATTACATTTATAAAAGCATTCTGAAAATGTTACTGTAGCTGGCACTGATCTCAAGAGATTCTGACAGATTTCTCCAAAAGTGAAAAATAATCCAGATATCTATCCCTATTTCTATGACCAGAAACATGAAATTTCTTATTCATCTCTTGGTATACAGGGGGAAAAAATGAAAAGAAGAATTATTTGAGAAATACAAAACTTGAAAATGCTTGAAGGATTTGCTAATTTTTCTGAGTTATATATAGAAGTATCTGCTTAATCTTACCCTGGTAACATGTAATATCTGTCTTAAGTTGCCTTTTCCCAGTCTCTGCCATGTAGTATGTCTTAATGACTCTGGGATCTGCATAAGAGAAAAAAAGGAAGAACATTCAGAATAAATAATTAATATTAAGAGATTTCCTCTATTCTCCTGTATACATCTGTTAGGTCCATCTGGTCTAAAATGTCATTGAAATCTACTATTTCCTTGTTGATTTTCTGACTGGATGATTTAAGTCCGGTGTTATTGCTCCCTACTATTATTATATTACTATCAATTTCTTCCTTTATGTCTTTTGATAGTTGCTTTATATATTTAGGTGCTTCCATGTTGGTTGCATATTTATAATTGTTATATTCTCATTATGGATTATTCCTTTTATTATTATGTAGTGTCCTACCTTGTATCTTGTTACCCTCACAGACACAGTTACATCTATGTGCTAACTGTGAAAATGATCTGAAGAGTGACAGAACAAACATTCCAAGGCTATCTGTAGACAGGCCACATACAAAAAGGAAAAAATGGGTGGAGACATGGTTGGGAAAGAAACCTCCTACAAAACTAACCACAACTGGGAGGGACATTACAAGCAAGGAGAAGAAGAGGATCAGATCACTAGGGCATCCCCCTCACTGGGAACCCACACTGGGAAGACAAATCCCCATAAAGTCTGGCCAACAGGGCTTAACTCTAGGAGGCCTGAGGGTGATAGGAAACCCAGTTCCTACCCTTAAAGAGACAGCATACTAAATAACTGTGGCCTGAAACATAACACAGAAGCAGCAGTCTTAAAAAGCATCTGGGGTACAAGTGAAGATTTACTGACTAATGTTAAATATGTGCTAGAGAAAAAAATGATCTGCAGATTTCTCTAGGAACAAAAGTGCTGGCATGTGCCATTTCTCTTCCCCTCTCCCAACATAGAAAGCTGAATGTTTGCAGGAGCAAGCACTAACACTCTTCCATTTACCTTGCTAGCACTGCATGCCCCACCCCAGAGGAAACAAGAATATGTCCCAAATTAAAGAACAAGGCAAAATCACAGCATAAAAAGGTTAAATGAAATGGAAGTAAGCAATATGTCTGATAAAGAATTCAAAGTAATGGCCATAAAGATACTCATTGGATTCGAGAAGAGAGTGGAAAAACACATTGAGAACTTCAACAAGGAGAATGAAAATATAAAAAGAACTACTCAGAGCTGAAGAATTCAATAACTGAGGCAAAAAATACACTACAGGTAATCAAGAACTTATTCGAGGATGAAGAGTGAATCATCAATCTACTAGACAGGGTAATGAAAAGTAACTAAGCAGAAGTACAAAAAGAATAAACAGTAATGAAAACGAGAAAAAGCTAACGGAACAGTGCAACATCATCAAGCATAATAACATTTGCATTATAGGAATCTTAGAGTAAGAAGACAGAGAGGAGACCAAAAACTTTTTGATATAAATTGGTACAACCACTGTGGAAAACAGTGGAGACTCCTAAAACAATTAAAAATAGAAATACCATGTCATCCAATAATGCCACTACTGGGTATTTACCCAAAGAAACCAAAAACACTAATTTGAAAAGATATTTTTAAAAAAGAAGAAGAAAAAGAAAAAGATGTGGCTTCAACTACTGGGAAAATGGCAAAGTAGGAAGATCCTAGACTCACCTCATCCCATGGATACACAAAAATAACAGCTATACCTGGGACACTAACTCTGAAAAGACCCGAAGGCTGGCAGAGAAGACTTTCCACAGTTAATCTCAGAGAGAAGGCCATATCAAAAAGGGTAGGAGGGACAAAGATGCAGTTGAGAACCAAACACTTGGTGAGGCTGACCACAAAAAGGACAGACACCAGTAGCCCAGAGAGGTGAGAGGATCAGAACGTATACTGGGCACCACAGGCACAGGGCACCCACACTGGAAAGACAAATCCCCATAACATTTTGCTCTGAAAACCAGTGGAGCTTAATTTAGAAAGTTTTTACAATCAGTGGGTATAAACTCTGGGTACTTTATAAAATGAACTTAGCTCCAGGAGAGCCAGAGGGCCATAGAAAACTCAGTGCCTGCCCTTAAAGAGCTAGCATAAAAAATAACCCAGCAAAGAGCCAGCAGTTTAAATAGCACCTGGGATATATCTGAAGGGCATTTATTTATTAAGCACAGAATGTTTGCTGGTGGGAACAGGGATCTTTAGGACACTTTTCCAAGAACAACTGCTAGCAAGCACAATTCCCACCCCGCATCCCCCCCCCACCCCCACCAAACCCCCATACCCCAGACTAGATAGCCAAACCCTTGGGGGAATGAGCCAGAATAATCTCCTCCTATCTTGCTAGCACATGCCTCACACCCAAGTTCTCTTGCCTATCTGCTGCATCCAACCTAGCCTACTTGGCAGGCATCCCTCTGAAGACACTCCTGCCCTCACATACCCTTCAGTCAACCCTGGCAGTGGCTGGCATCACTACAAAGTGACTCCTGCCCTGGAGAAGAGGACTACATACAACTGTGCCCCCACATTTGAGCAGCTGAATCTTACTGTTGACAGCTACAAAAAAAGTGCCCTGCAGTTTGATATGACTGCAGCCCTGGCAGATGGACTTTGGGTAGGCATGTGATCTGACTGCTGCCCTGCCCATCAAAAAAAAGCTCCCAGGGGGCATCACAGCGAGAGTGTCCTGCAACTCCTTGTGACTGCAACCCCCAAAAAAGTTCTGGGGCAGGAATCTGGTCTGAGTACTGGCCACATCCACCAATGAAAGTCTCTCAGGAGGGAGCAAAGGGAGACCATCCTGCCGATTAGTGCAACTACTGCCCTGGAGTTAGAGGAGGCATTTGTTTTGTCCAATGACACCAACCAACTACAAGCCTGCAACGTCCTCAGACAAGCCCATTAACAACAAATATACAAATATTACCCAGGCAAAGTGAGCAAGTGTACTGAGTAGACTGAGAGTAAATATGACTCATCTAGTATAGCAGGGCCCATGCAGCCCACATAGGACATACCAGCATATGGCTCTTCTGAAGAAGGGGCACTGCATTACAGGAAACCATAGACTTCTTTTTAGGAAGGCCACTACTTTAAAGATCAGGAGACAGAGCAGACTTTCCTAACAAGTAGAAATAAACCAAGAGCTATACAAAGTGAGGAGACAGTGGCAAACACTATGGAGGCTCCTCAAAAAACTGATAACAGAAAAGGAAAAAGGAATCTAAACAGGAAACCCATCAAACCACAAGGGAAGACGGAAAGAGAAGAAAGAACAAAGAGAAACTATAAAACAACCAGAAAACAATGGCAATAAGTACGTAACTATCACTAACTTTAATCGTATCAATGACTTTAAATATAAGTGGACTAAATTCTCCAATCAAAAACCACAGAGTTGCTGCATGAATTAAAAAAAAAAATAAAACATTGATATACTGCCTGTAAGAGGCTCATTTCAGGGGCACCTGGGTGGCTCAGTTGGTTAAGCGTCCGACTTCAGCTCAGGTCATGATCACTACAAGTTTGTGAATTTGAGCCCCGCATTGGGTTCTGTGCTACCAGGTCAGAGCCTGTTTCAGATTCTGTATCTCCCTCTCTCTCTGCCCCTCCCCGACTCTGTTCTGTCTCTGCCTCAAAAATAAAAAAATAAAAAAATAAAACTTTTTTAAAAAGAGGCTCATTTCAGAAGGACGCATACAAACTGAAAGTGAAGGGATGGAAAAAGATATTTCATAAAATGGAAATGAAAAGAAAGCTGGTGTAGCTATACTTGTATCAGACAAAATAGACTTTAAAACAAAGCCTTCAATAAAAGACAATGAGTGGTATACACAATAAACATAGGAGTAACTCAGCAAGAAAATATAACATTCATAAATATATGGGCACTCAACATAGAAGCATCAAAATATATAAAGCAAATATTAACAGACCTAAAGAGAGAAATTAAAAACAATACAATCATAGTAGGGGATTTTAATGCCCCACTTGCATCAATGGATAGATCATCCAGACAGAAAATCAATATGGAAACATCAGCCTATATGACACATTAGACCAGATGGGCTACTAATTATTGAGAGAGAACATTCTACCGTAAAGCGGCAGAATACACATCCTTCTCAAGAGCACATGGAAAATTCTCCAGGATAGATCACATTAGGTCATAAACCAAGAGTCAATAAGACTAAATTAATGTAAAAAGATTGAAATCATATCAAGCATCTTTTTTACCACATGATATGAAACTAGAAATCAATTACAAGTGGAAAAACTGCAAATATGTGGTTAAACAACATATTACTAAACAAACACTGCCAAACACAGGGCGATAGAAGAAAAAAGGAAAACTCAAAAAATACTTAAAGACAAATGAAAATAGAATATAACATATCAAACCTATGCAGGAAAAGCAATTCTATGGTGGAATTTCATGGTAATACAGGCCTACCTCAAAAAAGAGAAATATCAAATAAACAATCTAACTTTATACCTAAACCAAAGTTAGTAGAAAGAAGGAAATAATAAAGATCAAAGGGAAAAATAATGAAATAGACTCCAAAAAGACAATAGAAAAAAAATCAATGAAACTAAGAGCTGCTTCTTTGAAGAGATAAACAAAAGTGACAAACCTTTAGCTAGATTCACAAAGGAAAAAAGAGGGATCAAATAAATCAAATCAGAAATGGAAGAGAAGTTACACCAATACCACAGAAATACAAAGGATCACAGCAAACTACTATGAACAACAAACTGACCAACTTATATCAAATGGATAAATTCCTAGAAACACTGTTCTCCAAGATTGAATCATAAAGAAACAGCAAATCTGAATAGACCAATTTTTAGTAAGAAGACTGAATCAGTAATCAAAACCACTCAAAAAAGAAAGTCCTGTACCATATGGTTTCACTAGTGAATTCTACCAAATATTCAAAGACTTAAATACATTTCCTTCCAAAACACTTCCAAAAAACTGAAGAGGAGGGAAAGCTTCCAAACTTACTTTACAGGGCTGGTGCTACCCTGATACCAAAACCAGATAAGGATTCAACAAAAACAAAAAACAAACAAAAAAAAACAATCAACAACCACAAAAACTATGGGCAATATCCCTTAAGAACATAGATGCAAAAATCCTCAACAAGATACTAGCAAACTAAATTCAACAATACGTTAAACAGATCATACACCATGATCAAGTGGGATTTGTTTCAGGTACGCAAAGATAGCTCAACACAGGTAAATCAATCAACATGATACATAACGTTATCAAAATGAAGATAAAAATCATATGATCATTTCAATAAATGCAGAAAGGCATTTCACAAAATTGAAATTTCATTTATGTTTAAAAACTCAACAATGTGGGAGTACCTGGGTGGCTCAGTCGGTTAAGCGTCCTACTTCGGCTCAAGTCATGATCTCATGTTTCATGGGTTCAAGCCCCCATCGGGCTCTGTGTTGACAGCTCAGAGCCTGAAGCCTGTTTCAGATTCTTTGTCTCCCTCTCTCTCTGACCCTACCCTGCTCTCTCTCTCTCTCTCTCTCACTCTCAGAAATAAACAAAACATTAAAAACATTTTTTTTAAACTCAACAATGTGGACACAGAGGGAATGTACCTCAACATAATAAAGGCTACGTATGAAAAACCCACAGGTACTATCATATTCAAAAGCTGAAAGCTTTTCCTCTAAGATCAAGAAGACAACAAGAATTCCACCTATCCCCTTTTATTCAACACAGTACTGGAAGTCCAAATCACAGCAAATAGGCAACAAAAAGAAATAAAAAATACCCAAATCAGAAAGGAAGAAGTAAAATTTCCACTATTTGCAGATGACATGATACTCTACATAGAAAATCTTTTTTGTGGGCGTCTGTGTGGCTCAGTCGGTTAAACGTCCGACTTCGGCTCAGGTCATAGTCTCGCGGTCCGTGGGTTCGAGCCCCGTGTCAGGTTCTGTGCTGGGAGCCCAGAGCCTGGAGCTTGCTTGTCTCCCTCTCTCTCTGCCCCTCCCTAGCTCGTGCTCTGTCTCTCTCTGTCTCAAAATTAAATAAACGTTAAAAAAATTTTTTTCTTTTATAGTTTATTGTCAAGTTGGTTTCCATATAACACCCAGTGCTCATCCCAAGTGCCCTCCTTCATGCCCACCACCCCTTTTCCCATCTCCCCACCCCCATCAACCCTCAGCTTGTGCTCAGTAAATACTGAGTCTCTTATGGTTTGCCTCCATCCCTCTCCTTTACTATTTTTTTCCCCTTCCCCTCCCCCATGGTCCTCTGCTAAGTTTCTCCTGTTTCACATTCTACATAGAAAATCTTAAAGACCATCAAAATCTGTTAGAATAAATGAATTCAGTAAAATTACAAGTAACAAAATTCACATGCAAAAATCTGTTGTGTTTCTATACAAAAATTACAAGATATCAGAAAGAGAAATCAAGGGGAAAAATTCCAATTGCAATCACATCAAAAAGAATAAAATACCTAGGAATAAATTTACCCTAAGAGGTGAAAGACCTTTATAATAAAAACTGTAACACACTGATGAAAGAAAGACACAAATAAATGAAAAGATAGTTCTTGTTCACATTTTGAAAGAAATACTACTGTTAAAAAGTAATACTCAATACAATCTACAGATTCTATGTAATCCTTATGAAAACTCTTTCACAGAACTAGTAAAAAATAAATATAAAATCTGTATGAACCCACAAAAGACTGAAAACCCAAAATAACATTAAGATAAAAGAGTAAAGCCAGATGTATCACACTCCCTGATTTCAAAGTATATTACAAAGCTGTAATAATCAAAACAGTATGGCACTGGTATACAGAAACATATATATCATAGAATAGAACAGAAAGCCCAGAAATAAACCCATGCATATATGGTCAACGAATTTACAACAAAGCTGTCAACAATATACAATAGTCTCTTCAATAAATAGTTTTGAGACCACTGGGCAGTTACATCCAAAAGAACAGAACTGGACTACTATCTTACATCACACATAAAATTAACTCAAAATGGATTAAAGACTTGAATGTAAGGCCTAAAACCATAAAACTCCTAGAAGAAAACATACATGGTAATAAGTTCATTGACATTGGTCTTAGTGATAAATTTTTGAATTTGACCCCAAGGACAAGGGAAACAAAAGCAAAAATAAACAGGTCTACAGGGCGCCTGGACGGCTCAGTCGGTTAAGCATCCAACTTCGATTCAGGTCATGATCGTGGGTTCAAGCCCCTCGTCGGGCTCTGTGCTGACAGCTAGCTCAGAGCCTGGAGCCTGCTTCAAATTCCGTGTCTCCCTCTCTCTCTGACCCTTCCGTGCTCATGCTGTCTGTCTGTATCTCTCTCTCAGAAAAAAAATAAATAAATAAAAAATTAAAAATAAATAAACAAACAGGTCTACATCAAATTAAAAAGCTTCTGCACAGCAAAGGAATCATCAACAAAACAGAAAAGCAACCTACTGAATGGGAGAAGATATTGCAAATCATATATCTAATAAGGAATTAATATTCAAAATATATAAAGAACTCATAGAACACAATACAAAAACCAAACAATCCAATTTAAAAATGACAGAGGATCTGAATAGATATTTTTTCCAAAGAAGCCATACACATGGCCAAGGAGGACATAAAAAGATGGTCAACGTCACTAATTAGAAGAAAATGCACAGGGGCGCCTGGGTGGCTCAGTCGGTTAAGCATCTGACTTCCACTCAGGTCATGATCTCACTGTTCGTGGGTTCGGAGTCCCGCGTCGGGCTCTGTGCTGACAGCTAGCTCAGAGCCTGGAGCCTGCTTCAGATTCTGTGTCTCCCGCTCTCTCTGACCCTCCCCTGCTCACACGCTCTCTCCCTGTCTCTATCTCAGGAATAAATAAAACGTTAAAAAAAAATTTAACAGATGAAAATGTACATAAAAACCACAGTGAGATAGTGCCTTACACCTGCTAGAATATCTACAATCAAAAAGACAAGAAATAGCAAGTATTGACAAAGAAAATCCTCATGCACTGTTGGCAGGAATGTAAACTGGTGCAGCCACTATAGAAAACAAAAAGGAGTTTCCTCAAAAAATTAGAAACAGAAATACCATACAATCCAGCAATTCCACTACTAGGTATCTATCTAAAGAAAACAAAAACAATAATTTGAAAAGATATATGCACCCCTATATTCGATGCCTCATTATTTATAATAGCAATACAGTGCCATTGGTGCTTGCCAGAAGGGAGGGGATGTGGGATTTCAAAATGGGTGAAGGAGACTGAGAAGCATAAACTTCAGGGCGCCTGGGTGGCTCAGTCGGTTAAGTGTCTGACTTCAGCTCAGGTCATGATCTCACAGTTGGTGGGTTCGAGTTCTGCATCGGGTTCTGTGCTGACAGCTCAGAGCCTGGACCCTGCTTTGGAGTCTGTGTCTCCCTCTCTCTCTGCCTCTCCCCTCACTCAGGCTCTGTCTCTTTTTCTCTCTCAAAAATTAATAAACATTAAAGAAAAGAAGCATGAACTTCTAGTTATAAAATAATAATGGGAAAGTAATGTGCAGCATGGGGCATATTGCCAGTAATATTGTCTTAACTGTGTAGAGTGACAGATGGTAACTAGACTTATAGTGGTTACCATGTTGCAATGTATACAAATATTTAATTGCTACGTCGTATACCTGAAACAAATATAATATTATGTCAATTATAATTCAATAAATAAAGGGGTCTCGGGCATCAAGAGAAAACAAGATGATTAATAATGTGAAACTTGATTTGAAAATTAAGAAGGTTGGATTAGATGTCTTCTAAGGTCCCTTCCAAGTATGAAATTCTATGATTTCTATGAAAAGGATAATATTGTTAACATGATTCTAAAAATCTTAACTGAGTAGACTGCAATTTATTTGTTCAATAAATCTAGCATCTGAATTTATTTATGACACCATCCCTTGAAACACACACAAAACAACAAACCATATATCACTAAAGTTAATAGACATGACTAATGTGCACAGATACAAAATAAACAAAGTATACTGAAAATGACAACCTGCCAATCCTTTTGAAGAGGTAGGAAGTTAAAAAGTTTATGCTGTAGAATTATGTTTCTTTTACCTAAAAAAAATGTGCAAGAACCTAAAACTTAAGGATTCTGTGCCTTCCAAACTTAATAATGTATACTCTCATTTAGATCAGCACTATTCATCCACAAATCATTAAAAATATTAATCCTTGTGGGAGATGCAGGCTTCCATATGTCACAGGAATAAAAAGGCACAGCATAGGGAATATGTCAATGATACTTTAATAGTGTTATATGGTGACAGATGGTAGCTACACTTGTGAACATAGCATAATGGATACAGAAGCTAAATTACTATGTTGTACACCTGAAACTAATGCAACATTGTAGGCCAACTATACACAAAATTTTTTTGAAGTATTAACCCTTGATAGACATTTGCATAGACATAATATCTTGCTCTGTGCAGACATTCAATAAATATTTATAAAATAAGTATCAACACTGAAACCATCAATTTGGGAGACAAAACTACCTTCATGTAAATGAGAACAAGAACTAAGCGAGGAGCCTAATAAAATTGAAACATATTCCATTACAACTGCATTCTTCTTCAATCTTTACTAAAAATAGTCTGAATAACTTCAGTAATTACTACATATGAATGTATCCTTTTTATATAATAGTTAACCTTCATAATTGAGGTGATACTCAGGGTTTATGACACTTAATGAATTATCTAATAAAAATAAGAGATTAGAGAACAATTTATAAATTGTCAACCCATCGGGGATTTTGGAGCCAATTGTATATTCTGCATTCCTGAAGCTTTGGAAACAAAATTAAGTTTACAAATATCCAACCATGATGCATGTGATGCTGACAGTATCAAATAGTCATATGTGGATACTGTTATCATCTGATTATTACAAAACTTAAAATATTTAAAAGTAAGCTCTCAATAAACTTTTTAAAAGAAAGTGTTGTAATTGAGATTTACATTTAACCTAATTTAAAAGCACCAAAGTCTGAGATATATGTAATTTAAACTTCAATTTCTCCCCAACTGTGTAGAAACCAGCTGAGAAGGAGAGAGAGGGAAAGGAGGAGGAGAGGAATGGGAAAGGATAACAGGAAATGAAGTGAGATAAGACAGAAGGGGAGAAAAGGAGAAAGGGAAAATATGAGACTTTTTTAGATTTTATAATGAAATTTGTCAGTTAAAGTTGAAGCATAAGGATATTAGACAACTCCTGTCACCTGAGTCTTCATTCATTAAACCACAAAATCATCAGAATGAATTGCACTGCTATCAAATTTGATGACTCTAGAACAAGGACTGGCAAACTTTTTCTCTAAATGTCCAGATAGCAAAGATTTTAGGGTTTGCAGCCATATAATCTCTGTCACAACTACTCTATCACTGTAGTATAAAAGCAATCATAGATAATACATAAACAAATGAGCATTGGTCATATTCAAACAAATCTTTATTTAGGGATACTGAAATCTGAATTTCATATACTTGTTGCCATCTGTCATAAAAATATTCTTCCTCTTTTGATGGTTTCCCGACCTTAATGTAGAAAAAATTCCTAGCACAGAGGCCTTGCAAAAATAGGTGGCATAGACTGAAAACTCTTGATCTAGATGATCTCCAAAATTCCTACAACCTCCAAAGATTCTGTGAATGCCATATCAAAGCAAAACACCTCCACCAAAAAAACTGCCGCCACCACCATCACAGAAAACCAATTCATGATTGGGAGGGGCAAATTGGCGGAGAAGTAGGGAGCTCCGTACATTGCACTCACCCCCATATCTCACACAGAAACGATCTGAAGCCATAGGAAACCTTACAGAACCCAAGAAATGGGGAGAAAAAGGACGCAGAATCCACTGAGAAAGCCTTCTAACACTGAGTGCAAACTGGGGAAGATAATATCGGGCCGGGATCAGAGACTCAGAGGGAAGGTGGCGATCCCCCTCTGCAAGGAGTGAGAGGGGAAAAAGAGAGTCCGAAACTACTCAAGACACGGTCCCTGTCTCTGCGAAACTGAAAAACCTCCCCTCGGGGCACAGAAGGACCGTGCAAGCCAAATCTCTGCGCACCAGGCCCCACGCGCCAACTCGTCCCAGAGGGGCCGCAGCACGCGGACCGCTCCTTTGTGCTCCTGGCAGCCTGGACCTATAGAGAGAGAGCGAAGGGCTTAAAACTGGGAGATTTGCCTGTGAGTTCGTGTTTCGGTTGACGAGACACAGAGGGACCTGGTTTCTCTCTCTCCAGCGGGTCCAGAGCGGCCCCCAGACAATCCCCCATACATGCTCGCCAAACTAACCTGGAGGAGAAGGGAGCAGCAATTCTGGCTCCATCCCCAGGGCTAGGCAAGAGGCTTGGAATTGACCCTAGGGGATCGCCTACGAGGTTGTGTCTACCACAATTTCAGTGGGGCGGACAGACTGGGATTTGGAAACTAGCCCTGGCCTGGGTTAATGAGCGCAACCCACTTTGACTGCGCCCCGGGCACGGGGAGTTTACACAACCAAAAAAGCGAGGTGAAGCGCTTGGTTCAAGAATGGACTGGAGCGCTGCCAATCTCCTCCCTCAACCTCCAAGTCAGAACTCCCCCCGACTCATTGGATCATACCACATCCATCCCTGCTTGAGAGGTGCCCTCCTCCTTTTTTTTTTTTTTTTTTTTCTTCTTATTTTCCCTGGAACACTGCCCTGATTAATTCTGGTCACCGGCTTGCTTAAACAGTCACATTTAGTCCATTCTGTAGATGTAAATTCTACACCTACATACCATATCGTCTCTTTCTCTCAGGAGTAATTAGACTATATAGTTTCTCTGGATAATACCAGCGTCCTTCTCTCACCTATCCAACCATATTTGACCCTTTACCTCTTTGAAAAAAGCTTCGTATCCCTTCTGCCTGTTCATTCTATTTCCAATTTTGCCTCATCCCGCCCTGTCTTCTCTCTCTTTCTCTATGCTCTTCAACCAGCACTGCATACACACGGCTATTTAACTGTAGCTGGGAAATCTGGTTATATGCTTTAAACCGTTCTTTGTCCATCGGTTTTCTTCTTTTTTCCTTTTCTTTCCTTCTTTTTGATCTTTTTATGAATATTTTTTTCTATTATTCGCCTTCCCTCCTCCGTCTTTTCTCTTAAATTTTTTGTTTTCCCTTTCTGTTTGCATGTTAGTTGGATTTGTCTCTGTGTTTGTGTGCTCCTGCTCCCTATGTGTTTGTTTGTCTGATTTCTTCTCCAGGGCTACCTCAAGAAACAAACCAAAGTAAACATGGTGGAGAGTCCAAAATATCACAATGAGTAGGAAAATAAAATAACCAAGGTCTCAACAAGAGAGAACAAGAGCTACCATTCAAAAAACACTTTCTGAAAGGATAGGCCCTGGACAGTCAAAGAGTCTTCTTGGGTAGAGAAGCGCTCACAGGGACAGAGAGCATAACAAGTCTTTAAAACTAACAAGAGATATAAAGCTAACCAAAATGACGAAATGAAAGAGCTCTCCGCCAAAGAAATTCCAAGAAGAATTAACAGCTAATGAACTGCTCAAAACAGATATAAGCATCATAACTGAATAAGATTTTAGAACAATAATCAAAAAATTAATAGCTGGGTTGAAAAAAGAATAGGGGACATCAAAGAAACTATGCATACAGACAACATGGAGAATAAGAATAGGCATTATGAATTAAAAACTGCGATAAATGAGACACATAATAAATTACAGGCGTCCAATGCACAGATTGAAGAGGCAGAAAGGAGAATAAGTGATTTAGAAGACACTATTATAGAAAAAGAGGAAACTGAGAAAAAAAGAGACAAAATGATACAGGAATATGAAAGAAGAGTTCGAGAGCTCAGAATACAGTCAAACACAACAATATCCATATCATAGGAATCCCAAAAGAGGAAGAGAGAGGGAAAGGTGCTGAAGGAGTCCTGGAACAAATTATAGCACAGAGAACTTCACCAACCTGGGGAGGGAAGTAAACGTTGAAATACAAAGGCTCAGAGGACTCCCCTAAAACGTAATTTGAATCGAACTTCAGCACGGCATATCATAGTAAAAATGGCAAAATATAAGGACGAAGAGAATTTTTGAAAGCAGCTAGAGAGAAATGGGTCCTAACATACAAAGGAAACCTATCAGAGTGGTGACAGACCTATCTACTAAAACTTGGCAGTCCAGAAAGGAATGGCAGGAGATCTTCAATGTGATGAACAGTAAAAATATGCAGCCAAGAATCCTCTATCCACCAAGCCTGTCATTTAAAATAGAAGGAGAGATGAAAGTCTTTCCAAATACACAGAAATTGAAAGAATTTGTCACCACTAAGCCAGTCTGCAAGAAATCCTGAGGGGGATGTTCTGAAGCAAATGTTGCAAGGCACAAAGATACCAGAGACACCACCACTAACGTAAACCCCACAAAAGACGCAAAGACTCTATACCCACATATTTCAATAATAACACTGAATGTAAATGGGCTGAATAATCCAATCAAAAGACATAGGGTAGCAGAATGGACAAAAAAACAAAATCCATCTATATGCTGTCTACAAGAAACTCATTTTAGACTGGAAGATCACATACTGGGATATAAAGCAGCCCTCCATAAATATAAAAGAATTGAGATCATACCATGCACACTGTCAGATCATAATGCTTTGAAACTTGAAATCAATCACAGGAAGAAGTCTGGAAAACTTCCAAAACACCCTACTAAAGAATGAATGGGCCAATCAGGAAATCAGAGAGGAAATTAAAAAATATATGGAAACAAATGAAAATGAAAATACAACAATCCAAACTCTATGGGATGCGGCAAAGGCAGTCCTAAGAGGAAAGTACATTGCATTCCAGGCCTATTTCAAGAAACTGGAAAAAGGGCAAGTCCAAAATCTATCAGCTCACCTAAAGGAACTAGAAGCAGAGCAACAAGAACACCCTAAACCCAGTAGAAGAGAAACAGAAAAAATCAGAGCAGAAATAAACAACATAGAGGCCAAAAAAGAAATGAACTGATCCATGAAACCAAGAGTTGGTTTTTTGAAAAAGTAAACAAAACTGACAAACCTCTAGCAAGGCTTCTCAAAACAAAAGTCAGAGCACCCAAAGAGACAAAATGATGAATGAAAATGGACTGATTACAACCAACCCCTCAGAAATAAAAGCAATTATCAGGGAATACTATGAAAAATTATATGCCAACAAACTGGACAACTTAGAAGAAATGGACAAATTTCTAAACACACATGCACTACCAAAATTCACACAGGAAGAGAGAAAATCTGAACAGACCCGTACTAGTGAAGAAATATGAAAAATTATATGCCAACAAACTGGACAACTTAGAAGAAATGGACAAATTCCTAAACACACACTCACTACCAAAATTCACACGGGAAGAGATAGAAAATCTGAACAGACCTATAAGTAATAAGAAATCATATCAGTTATCAAAAATCTCCCAACAAATAAAAGCCCTGCACCTGACGGCTTCCCATGGGAGTTCTACCAGACATTAAAAACGGAATTAATACCAATTCTTCTCAAGCTATTCCAAAAAATAGAAATCGAAGGAAAACTTCCGGACTCATTTTATGAAGCCAGCATCACTCTGATTCCCAAGCCAGACAGAGATCCAGCAAAAAAAAGAGAACTACAGGCCAATATCCTTGATGAATACGGGTGCAAAAACCCTCAACAAGATCCTTGCAAATTGAATCCAACAGCACAGAAATAGAATCAGCCACCAATATCCAGTGGGATTCATTCCTGGGTTACAGGGATGGTTCCATATTCGCAAGTGAATCAATGTGTACATCACAACAAAAGAAAAGATAAAAACCATATGATCCTGTCAATAGATGCAGAAAAAGCATTTGAAAAAATACAGCATCCCTTCTTAATAAAGACTCTAGAGAAAGTCGGGATAGAAGGAACCTACTTAAACATCATCAAAGCCATCTATGAGAAGCCTTCGGCTAACATCATCCTCAACGGGGAAAAACTGAGTTTTTCCCCTGAGATCAGGAACACAACAGGGATGTCCACTCTCACCACAGTTGTTTAACATAGTGCTGGAAGTCCTAGCATCAACCATCAGACAACAAAAGGCAATCAAAGGCATCAGAATGGACAATGAAGAAGTCAAACTTTCACTTTTCGCAGACGCCATGATACTCTACATAGAAAACCCGACAGACTCTACCAGAAGCCTACTAGAACTGATCCAAGAATTCAGGATACAAAAGTTGCAGGATACAAAATGAATGTACAGAAATCGGTTGCATTTTTATACACCAATAATGAAGCAACAGAAAGAGAAATCAAGAAACTGATCCCATTCACAATTGCACAAAAAACCATAAAATACCTCGGAATAAACCTAACCAAAGATACAATAGATCTGTTTGATGAAAACTATAGAAAACTTATGAAGGAAGTTGAAGAAGACACAAAGAAATGGAAAAACATTCCATACACATGGACTAGAAGAATAAATATAGTTAAAATGTCAATACTACCGTAAGCAATCTACACATTCAATGCAATTCCAATCAAAATGGCACCAGCATACTTCTCAAAACTAGAACAAACTATCCTAAAATTTGTATGGAACCACACAAGACCCCGAATAGCCAAAGTAATACTGAAAAATGAAACCAAAACGGGAGGTATCATCATCCTTTAGTCTCTACTACAAAGCTGTCATCATCAAGACAGTATGGTATTGGCACAAAAACAGACACGTATACCAATGGAAGAGAATTGAGAACTCAGAGCTGGACCCAAAGGTATACAGCCAACTAATCTTTGACAAAGCAGGAAAGAATAACCAACGGAAAAAAGACATCCTCTTTAACAGACGGTGTTGGGAGAAATGGACAGCAACATGCAGAGGAATGAAACTAGATCATTTTCTCACACCATACACAAAAATAAACTCAAAATGGATAAAGGACCTGAATGCGAGACAGGAAACCATCAAAACCCTAGAAGAGAAAGAAGGAAACAACCTCCTTGACCTCCACCTCAGCAACTTCTTACTTGACACATCCCAAAAGCAAGGGAATCAAGAGCAAAAATAAACGATTGGGACCTTATCAAGATTAAAAGCTTCTGCACGGCAAAGGAAACAATCCACAAAACTAATAGTCAACGAACGGAATGGGAAAAGATAGTTGCAAATGACATATCAGATAAAGGGTTAATTTCCAAAATCTATAAGGACATCACCAAATTCCACATCCGAAAAACAAACAACCCAGTAAAGAAATGGGCAGAAGATATGAACAGACATTTCTCCAAAGAGGACATCCAGATGGCCAACAGACACATGAAACGATCCTCAGCATCCCTCCTCATCAGGGAAATACAAATCAAAACCACACTGAGATACCACCTCACGCCAGTCAGAGTGGATAAAATGAACAAAACATGAGACTCTAGATGCTGGCGAGGATGTGGAGAAATGGGCACCCTCCTACACTGTTGGTGGGAATGTAAACTGGTGCAGCACTCTGGAAAACAGTGTGGAGGTTAAATCATGAAATTATGGGACACCTAAAGAGAAATTCATTTTTAATAAGAGTAATTCACTAAAGATACATTTTAGACATGTTTATCAATCATTTCATTGATTTGGATTAGAACCCAAGAACTTTAGGAAATTAGTATGAATCTCTTAAGTCTTTTAAGATCCCTAGCCCTACTGTATTTGTGCACAGAATGGAAACATTCCCAAACATTCCACACTATTTCTGGAATGATGAGATAACATGAAAGAAATTGAGACAGTGGAACTGGACCTATGTTCTACTACTTTATAGTTTTAACTTTCAATGTTTATGTTTACTAATATGGACCCAGGAGAGAACTCTCAAGCACATTTCTTTTTTTTTTTTTTTATGTTTATAATATAGTTTTATTTTATTTTTTATTTATTTTTTTATTTTTTTACAAATAGTTTATTGTCAAATTAGTTTCCACATAACACTCAGTGCTCATCCCCACAAGTGTCCTCCTCCATGCCCATCCCCCCCTCCCCCCCACATCCATCAGTCCTCAGTTTTTGTCAGCATTCAAGAGTCTCTCATGGTTTGCCTCTCTCCCTTTCCCCCACCATTTCCCCCCTTCTTCTCCCCCTTGTTCCTCCGTCAAGTTCCTCCTAATCCTCCTATACGTCTCAAGCACATTTCTTAAAGTTCCATAGCTGGACAATCTGAATCAATAGAAGACCTGCCCTCTATTTATATTTTTATATATAAGTTCACTTATATTTAATGCTTTTTATGGATGTGTCAGATGGCTGCTGATGTGTCAGTTACCTGGAAAATT
This sequence comes from Hyaena hyaena, assembly GCF_003009895.1. Classification (NCBI taxonomy): domain Eukaryota; kingdom Metazoa; phylum Chordata; class Mammalia; order Carnivora; family Hyaenidae; genus Hyaena; species Hyaena hyaena. Next base: position 127,228 of record NW_024082340.1, on the reverse strand, counting down.
ACACTACATTCATACAAGACAGGATATTCATTTACTTGGTTACTCTGCAAGACTACGCAAATCGTATCCAAAAAACCATGGTTTTCTTCATAAGCACTCCAACAAAGTCTAGTAGCAGGTAATCCTTTGGTAGGAATTATGTGGCATAAGTTTTGCTTAATAACACAGGTGCAGAGTACGAGAACATTGATGTAAACACAAATACAACTTTAGGGCTTACAAATACCACCTAATGAGTTTCTATTAAACACTAGATGGAAATGGTATTTTAAAGAAAGTATTTGGTTTTTTTGATTTTTAAATTTCTTTTGGCTTATCCATATCAAGTCTCCTTTTAACAAGCCAAAAGTTAATTTCTACTACAGAGGTAGGTAAACATGGGCCTTTGGGGCTGATAGCAATCTGCCATTTCCTGTAACACAGAGGTCTCCTTTTTATCTCCTTGCTACTCCTTTTTTGTTTCTTTTTATGTGTTGGTAGATTTCTCTTTCTCTTTTGTCTGCATATTTTTAATTGTTAGTTTAGTATTGCTAATGGCACTCAAACCTCAAAAGGTTGCTAACCTCTATTCCATTACCTCTTCATGGTCTAATTAAAGAGACATGATGTAAAACACAACTATGTATTTCTGGTAACACAATTATTGCCCCAAACAACTGAATTAGCTTCTCAACTGAGAAAAAAAAATGGCCTTTTCAAAAGATACTGTACTTCTTCTCAAGCATACATATACAAAAATTTCTTAATTTTGCTTTCTCTCATTTATCTCATTTATCTATTTCAGCCCTGAAACCCTTTCAGAGTTTTTTTCTACAAATACCAACTCTTCTTTTCAACTGCTCTTTGAAAATTTCATAAGGTAACCACAGTTTATACAATGACTAGAATACTTGTTTTCACATAATGTCAGGAATAAAACTGGTAGCTCTCTTAGAAGCATTCTAAGAGCCGTATTTTCTCTTATATGCCTTAAAGAGAAGCACCAAAACCCTTAAAACTACTCTAGAATGTTTCAAGAGTAAACAAACTTTGTTCTAAATTGCATATCAACCTTCTTAAATTGCATTCACTGTTCTAATATGAAAAGGTTATTATATTACTGAATGCAACAAAAAATTTAAATGCATGATCCTTATGTTTTAGGAGTTTATAATCTAAAACTAATAGATGTTGGCATAAATATCACAGAAATACAGATGCAATGGTAAAATATATCTTGACTGCCATCTCAATATCATCCACCCAAAAAACCCTTCAATTTTTGTTCATCGTTGGAAATGCTTAGCCTACAAAAGAATAGATTCACTGAAGGCCTGGGTAGTTAGCATTCTATCTACTTTTCATGTTTTCATTTTGTTCTAGATTTGTCAAAGTATTTTTGTATTACAAACAATGTGGCTTAGAAACAGCTATGATAACTTTTATTAAGAACCACACTAGCTACCACTTACTAAGCAGTCGCTATTTGGCTGGTCTTCTGCCCAATGCTACACTATCTCATTTCATTCTCACCACAACCCTACAAGGTATCTACTATTATTTTCCCCACTTTACAGACTAGATACTGAGGCTCAGCAAACCTGCTCTGCCCAAGTTAACACACCAGTTAAGTGGTGGACTGGAGATGTATATCCTTAACATTATCGATACTAAGAATATCAATGATGTCACTGGACCTAGTAAGTTTACTGCCATCTTCCAGATTGATAACCTTGAAATGTCTAGGTTAATTTCTTTATTATTAATAAGATGCCATGTGATGTTTCTGGTAAGAGCATCAATGCAATTGTGATACTAAAAATAAAGAGTGGCATCATCCAAAGTGCCAGAGTATGGAAATTTGAAAATGCACACCTCCACTGAAGCAATGATTAAACTGTGGAAAAACTGATAGAAACAACTTTTTCAGAACTCTGGAGTCTAATTTAAAAATTATAACAACTAGAGAGTTACAATAATGAAGAAAGGAGTCAGTAAATTTCAGTAGAACATGTTGACATTTGTGCATACTTGCCAACCATCCCCAATTCCCTAAATCAGAAGCAGCCATGGGGATGGATGGCATCTCTCATTTCTGGTATGGCTTCCTAGTACCAGAAGGGGAAGTATGGGAAATATGGGGCTTGTCCTCAAAGAATTGTGCTTGTTTGTTTTTGACTTGTCTGGCAGTTTCCTGAACACCTGACTCAGGGGCTTAACTTATTACCAAGGAAGAAGAGTAGGGATGGATATACATGGGAGAATAAGGGCTTTGAAAAGAGAATAGCAATATTAGATTTTAAAGTTAAGAAAAGTTAAATAAAGGAACACAAAGTGTAAATATTAACAACCATTTAATGTGATGCCAAAAAAAATTAAAATCTAAAGAAACTTGATGTTCCTCAGAAACTTAAACATAGAATTACCATATGATCCAGTAATTCCATTACTTCATATTTACCCAAAGGAAATGAAAATATTAATTGAAAAAGATAAACGCACTGTTTAGTGCAGAATTATTTACAAAAGCCAAGTTATGGAAGCAACTCACATGCCAATCAACAAATGAGTGAATAAGGATGTGATAAATGTGTGTATGACTGTGTATGTACAAGCATGTGCGCACACACACACACACTCACACTGGACTATTATACTCAGCCATAAAAAAGAATGGTATCTTGCGATTTGTAACAACATGGATGGACCTAAAGGATGTAATGCTAAGAAAAATAAGTCAAAGACAAATACCACATTATTTCACTCATATGTGGAATTTAAGAAACAAAACAAAGGAAAAAAAGAGACCAAAACAACAACAACAACAACAACAACCCAGATTGTTAAATACAGAGAACAAACTGGTTGCCACAGGAGAGGTGGGTGGGAGGATGGGTAAAACAGTTTAACAGGATTAAGAGTATACTTATTATGACCACTGAATAATGTATAGAATTACTGAATCATCATATGGTACACCTGAAACTAAGATAACACTGTATGTTAATTACACTTTATTTAAAAAGCAAAATAAAATGTAAAAGAAATACTCACAAAAAGACTAAATTAGCCAAAATTAAAAATGAAAGATTTCATATTGGAAGAGCAGATAGTACCAAGAGAAGAAATAACAAAAAAACTTATCATCTAGACATATTCACAATAAAACTGAGGGATGTCAAAGTAAAATAATATATTCTAAAAGAATCTAGAAAGAAAAAACAATAGAAAGTAAAAATGATCAGACTTGCATCGGACTTCTCAGCAAGCTGTACTGAATGCAAAAGACAAAGGGGAGGATTTTCAGAGCACTGAAAGAAAAAAATGTCTAACCAAGAGTTTTATTTACAACTAAATTGCCTTTCAGATATGAAAGCATTCTGGATACAGATTTATGTGTGTTTGTTCAGTTGTAAAAAAGTCATCAAGCTGTATACTCATGATGTTTGCATTTTTCTGCTCATATATTACACTTAAATAAAGGAGTGACATCACAAGATATCAAAATATAAAATCCTAGCATTCTGCCACAGAACCACTGATTTAACAAGTATACATGGACTTTATGAGAATTCTAAATTCCAAGTTGCAATATCTGAGACAAGGACAAAGTTGAGAACAGCTGCATTGAAGCAGGTAAGAATATCATTTTCACTTTAACCACAATAAGCCCCTTCTCTAAGCCAGCAGAGCTCAGTGCCAAGACAGAAGATACCAGCTTACAACTTTTCCCTCAGGGGAAGAGAGAGTGGAATATGTGTTCAACATCCCAAAATTATACAGTGCTGCCCAAGGCACTGTTTTCTATCTCAGTTCACCTGGAGTACTGATGGAACCAGAATAGTTTGGAAGTCTCAGGAGCTAAGAACAAAGGGAAGTGGCTAGTGCATTACTACAGTTGGCATGGCTTTGCACAACTGGGAGGAGGCACACAACTTGAGGCTTCCTTCCTAACAATGAGGGAGATAAATGGTACATGCATCCAACATCCTAGCCTTTCAGAGTGCTGCCCAAGGGGATGGTATCTGTCTTACCTCACTCAAAGCTCTGGTAGAACTAACATAATCTGGATGCTGGAGGACTGCTGAGAACAGTAGACAGCAGTGAGCAGTATACTCAACATGATCAGATGCACAACTCAAGGCTTCTCCTTTGGGAAGGAGGAAAGGGAGTACAGCATGCATCCAACATTCTGGCTTCTCAGCAGGCTATCCAAGGGTCTGGTTTCTGTCTTCCCTGACTTAAAGTTCTAGTTAGACCTGGCATATTAGACATGCATGGGGAAACTGAGAACAAAAAAACACCTTGGTGGTGTGTTACTGTTTCAGAGAACCAGCAATATAGCAGACAGATACCCAAGAGAGCAAGAAATTACAAGACTGAAAAATAAACTAACAAATCCCTCTAAATAAAAATCTACATGTACAAATCCAGAGAATATAGATCCATAGGACCTTATTACATCCAGCTGGGATGACTGGTGAAGGTCTTCTCTGCCAGAGCGAGTACATAAAGACAAGGAAATATGGGTATTTCTTTATATGTGCAGATACCAACACAAAGCTAAAAGGTACATGAAAAAAAAGGGAAACAAGGTCTTATCAAAGGGACAAAATAAAGCTGCACAAACTGACACTAAAGAAATGAAGATATATGAAAGACCTGGCAAAAAGTTCAAAATAATTCTCAAAAAGATGTTCGATGAGCTTAGTAAAATGATGCATGAACAAAATGAGAATATCAAGAGACAACATATAAAAAAGAAAATTTTTGACCTAAACAGTATAAAGCCTGAACTGAAAAATTCAATACCTGAGATAAGAGCAGATTTGACTACGTAGAAGAAATAATCAGCCAACGTGAAGAAAAGTCATTACAAATTATCCATTCAGAAGAGTAAAAAGAAAAAAAAATGAAAAAGGAGTTAAGAAACCCTTAGGGATTTAAGAAATACCATAACATAAATCACTCTTCATTTTACTGGAGTCTCAGAGCAAGAAAAGAGAGAGAAAGATGCCTAAAGGTTATCTAAATAGGTAATGGCTGCAAACTTCCCAAATCTGGAGAGGAAAATGGACAACCAGATTCAATAAACCCAAAATGGAGCATGGAGGAGTTAAGATAGCAGAGGATTACAGAGACCCTAGGTTTGCCTCATCCTTCAAACACAACTATGTAAATATGAAATTATTGTGAACACTCAAGAAATCGATCTGAAGACTGAGAGCAAAACTGCACAACTAGAGGCAGATAAAAACAAAACTGCCACATCATGGAAGGTAGGAGCTGTGGAGAGTGGGTTTGGGAGAGAGAAGAGCTGTGGGTGCTACAGTGGGGAAGAAGCCCTGATCATGGAGAGAAAAATGAGAGAAAGAAATAGAAAGAGTAAAAGCATGTGCAGAGAGTTGCACAAGAAAAACTCTTCCCCAAAACCAATGATTGGGAAAGGGAGAGGCTCTGAAGACCGTGAGTTTTTAAAAACAGCAGAAGGCAGAGTATGAAATTATGGAGGTCCACACCATTGCCAGGGCATGCCTGGCTAGGTTACTGGTGCTCTGGTGGGAAAGGAGGGTGGAGACCCAGATGATATTAGGATCCCCTGGGCCATATAGGGAGAACCAGTTCCCCTACTTGGAGTTCATTTGGAAGAGGTAAGGCCTCTCTGGGGGCAAAAGATACAGCAGTGCCACTGACTTGCCCCAATCATTAACATAGGCATGGAGATGCCAGCTAAGTGCCAAGAGCCTTGGTGCGGGCTTTCTGCTGAGCATAAACTTCAAACTGCTGTGTGGTTGTTCAACCAATTTCTGGAACAAGCTGGCACCTGCTACAGGATAGCAAGAACCATCCCAGAGGATCAGCATGGGTCTATGATGACAGATCTCTAAAATTTAGAGTTCTGAAATCCAGCCACATGCCTGAGATAAAACACAGGAGTGATGTGCTGCATGGCAGGTGGACAGCTCAGATGCTGGCAGGGTGAAGGTAGGGATCTGAAAGAAGCTGAGGACACAAAGGAGATGCTGTTTGTTCTTCTGTGAGGGCTTCCTGAAGAGAGGAGGGCACAAGCTCCCCATTCCAGGGACAAGAGAGCAGAGCTATGAAGTCTGGCCCTCTTTCACTGCCCACGAGTTCTGACTGACTTCAGTAAGCAACAGAGGGCCACCAAATGGAGGCTGGAGCCCATTACAAGAAGTAATGCCCCACCCCCATGCACTGTAGGTGCACTTCCACTAGGATAAATACACCTAGTGAGAAACAGTACAGCAGACCCCACCCCCAGAAGACCAGGACAAACCCTCTCACACACCAAGTCTACTGATCAGAGAGTACTGCAAAGCTTCAGTTCTACAGGAATTGGGAACTACCTTCATTTTTGTTGTTGTTGCTGATTTTTTTTTTTTTGTGGACCTCTTCTTAACATACTCTCAAGAACAAATATCACTCGCTTTCCTAACAATCACACAAAAAAACACTGACCTTGACAATATGAAAAAATGGAAGAATTCACCGCAAAATAAAGAGCAGGAAGAGGTAACAGCCAGGGAATTAATCAATACAGAATATAATAAGTAAAATGTCTGATCTAGAATTTAAAACAAGAACTATAGGACACTACAAAGGCTTTCAAAAAAGCATAGAAGATGTTAGGGAATCCCTTACTGTAGAGATAAAAGAACTAAAATTTACTCAGGCCAAAAATAAAAACACCATTACGGAAATGCAAACCTGAATGGATGCCATAACAACAAGGATGGACAAAGTAGTAGAATAAATCAGTGATGCAGAATATAAAATTATGGCAAACAATGAAGCTGAAAAGAAGAGGGGAAGAAAGGTACTGGATCACAAGTGAACTCAGCAACTACTTAAGACATAATAACATCTGTATCATAGGAGTATCAGAAGAAAAGAAAAAAGGGGGTAGAAGGTTCATTTCAGCAAATTATAGCTAAAAACTTAACTAACGTAGGGAAGGAAACAGACAGCAAAATCCAAGAAGCACAAAGACTCCCCGTAACACTCAACAAAAGCTGGGCATCACAAAGATATATCATAGTCAAATTCCCAAAATGCACAGATAAGGAAAAAATAGTGAAAATACACAGACAAGAAAAGAGCACTGAAAGCAGAAAGGGAAAAAAAGTCCTTAACCTACAAGGGAAGACAAATCAGGTACACAGCAGATCTGTCCACAGAAACTCTGGCAAGCCAGAAGGGAGTGGTATGAAATATTCAAATGCTAAATGGGAAAAATATGCAGCCAAGAATACTTTATCCAGTAAGTCTGTCATTCAGAATAGAAGGAGAGATAAAGAGTTCCCCAAACAAAAACTAAAGGAGTTGGTGATCATTAACCCAGCCCCACAAAATATTACCGGGGATTCTTTGAGTGGGGGGGAAAAAGGACCAAAAGCAACAAAGACAGGGAGCACAATCAGAAACACCAACATTAAGGTAACACAAAGGCACTAAATTCATCTCTATCAATAATCACTCTGAATGTAAATGGAATAAATGCTCCAATCAAAAGACATAGGGTTATCAGAATGGATAAGAAAAAGATCCATCTATATGCTGCCTACAAGAGACTTATCTTAGACCTAAAGACACTTACAGATTGAAAGTGAAGGGACGGAGAACCACCTATCATGCTAATGGATGTCAAAAGAAAGCCAGATTACCCATACTTATATCTAACAAGCTAGATTTTAAACCAAAGACTGTAACAAGAGATGAAGAAGGGAATTATGTCATAATTAAGGGATCTATCCATCAAGAAGACCTAACAACTGTAAATATTTATTTCCCCAATGTGAAAGCACCCAAATATACAAATCAATTAATAACATAAACTAATTAATAAAAATACAATAATAGTAGGGGATTTTAACACCCCACTTACAGCAATGGACAGATCATCTAAGCAGAAAATCAACAAGGAAATAATGGCTTTTAATGACACACTGGACCAGATGGACTTAACAGATATATTTAGAACATTTTATCCTAAAACAGAATACAGATTCTTTCCAAATACATATGGAATATTCTCCAGAATAGATCACATACCGGGTCACAAATCAGCCCACAACAATTACAAAAAGGCCGAGATCATATCATGCAACTTTTCTGACCACAATGCTATGAAACCTGAAGTCAATCACAAGAAAAACTTAGAAAGACCACAAATACATGGAGTTTGAAGAACACCCGACTACAGAGTCAAAGAGTTAACCAGGAAATTAAAGAAGAAATTTAAAAATACATGGAAAAAAAATAAAAATGAAAACACAACAGTCCAAAACCTTTGGGATGCAGCATATGGAGTCTTAAGAGGGAAGTATATAGCAATACACAACTACCTCAAGAAGCAAGAAAAGTCTCAAATGCACAACTTAATTTTACACCTAAAGGAGCTAGAAAAGAAACAGCAAATGAAGCCTTAAACTAGCAGAAGAAGGGAAATAATAAATTTTAGAGCAGAAATAAACAATACAGAAACAAATAAACAAAGAAAAAACTGTAGAACAGATCAATGAAACTAAGAGCTGATTCTTTCAAAGGATTAATAAAATTGATAAACCCCTAGCCACACTTATCAAAAAAAGAGAAAGGACCCAAATAAATAAAATCATGAATGAAAGGGTAGTGATCACAACCAACACCACAGAATTACAATCATAGAGATTATGAAAAATTATATGCCAACTAATTGGGCAATTTGGAAGAAATGGCCAAATTCCTAGAAACATACAAACTGCCATAACTGAAACAGGAAGAAATCTATAATTTGAACAGGCCTATAACCAGCAAAGAAACAATCAGTAATCAAAAGTCTTTGAACAAACAAGGGCCAGGTGGCTTCCCAGGGGAATTCTACCAGACATTTAAAGAGTTAATACCTAGTGTTCTCAAACTGTTCCATAAAATAGAAATGGAAGGAAAAATTCTAAACTCATTCTGTAAGGCCAGCACTAACTTGTTTCCAAAACCAGACAAAGACTCCATTAAAAAGGAGAATTACAGTCAATATCCTTGGTGAACATGGATGCAAAAATTCTCAATTAAATCAAATCCAATAGTACATTAAAAGAATTCTTCACTACAGGGACACCTCACCTGGCTACCTCAAGTCAGTTAAGCATCCAACTCTTGATTTCAGCTCAAGTCATGATCCCTGTGCTCAGTACAGAGGCTGCTTAAGCTCTCTGTTTCTCCCTCTGCCCTTCTCCTCCACTCTCTAAAAATAAAAAAAAATGCTCTCTCACTAAAAAAATTAATAAAATAATAAACAATAACTAGAAATATTTAAAAATTAAAAATTAATAAAATCATAAACAATAACTAAAACTATTTAAAGGATATACACTATAAAAAGGTGTAATTCTGACAATAATATGAATATGGGAGAGTAAAACTATAGCATTTTTCATAAGTGATCAAAATTAAGTTAGCATAAAATATATTCTTATAACTATCAGATACTTTATGAAAGCCCCATGATAACCACAAAAAGTACCTGTAAAAGATATACAAAAGAAAATGAAAAGGAATCAAAGAGTATCACTACAAAAAAAATCAATAAAATATGAAAGAAGAAATGAAAGGCAGGGCAAAAGAGGTACAAGACAGAACACAATTAACAAAAATGGCAGTGGTTAAATCCTTATCTATCAATAATTACCTAAAATTTTGATGCATAAACTTTCCAATCAAAAATACAGAGTGGCTGAATAGATTAAATAAAAACAAGATCCAACTATATGCTGCTTATAAGAGACTCAAGACTTAAGTACACACTTAGCATGAAAGTGAAATTGTGGAAAAGAATATTCCATACAAATGGTAATCATATGAGACCAAAAGGAGTTTAATTCAGAAACTATGACAAGAAAGAAAGAACATTACATAATGACAGTTTCGATTCACCAGTAAGATCTACCAATCATAAATATATAAGCCCACAACAGCAGAGTATCTAAATGCATGAAGAGAGAAAAACATAGCAACAAAATAATAGTAGGAAACTTTAATACTCCACATTGAAAAATGGATAAAACATACAGACGGATGATCAAGAAGGAATCTGAGAACTTGAACAACATTATAGAACAAATGGAACTAATAGACAAATGAAGTCATGCCAACTAATAGTAGTAGAATATACATTCTTTTCAAGTGCACACAGAACATCCTCTGAGATAAATCATGTATTAGGTCACAAAATAAATCTTAACAAAGGTAAGAAGACTAAAATCATACAAAGTATGTTTTCTGATCAAATAGAATGAAACTAGAAGTGAAATGTAGAAGAAAAATTAAAACCCTCAATAAGATATCACTTCATAACTGTTAGGATGGTCATTATAAACATAAAAATAAATGCTGGTGAAGGTCTGGAAAAACTGAAATCTTGGGCACTGTTGGTAGAAATATAAAACCATGCAGCTGCTACTGAAAACACTATGGCGGTTCCTCAACAAGTTAGATACAGAAGTACTATATAAGCTATGAATACCAGACCTGGATATTTATCCAAAATCAATTGAAATAAAAAATCATTAAGAGATATTTACGGTCTTATATTGACTAAAGCATTATTCACAGTAGCCAAAATATGAAGGCAACCTAAATGTCCATCACTGGATAAGAAAAAGAAAATGTGATATATACATACAATGGAATGATTTTCACCCTCAAAAAAGAAATCTTGTCATATGTAGCAACCTGTATTAACCATGCTAAATTAAATAAGGCAATCACAGAGGGACAAATACAACATGATTCCACTGAGGTATGTAAAGTAGTCAAACACACAGAAGCAGAAAGTAGAAAGGCAGATGCCAGTAGGAAGAAATAGAAAGGTGCTGCTCAATATATACAAAGGTTCAGTTAAACAAGGTCAGAAAGTTCTAGATATCCTGTACAACACTGTCCTTACAGTTAACAAACTGTACTACATACCTAAAATTCTTTAAAGCTTGATATTATGCTATATTTTTTTTCACCACAATAAAGAAAAAATAGTTAAACATAACAGGGAAGATGGCAGGGTAGTGTAAACATAGTATTTTCATTTTCTTGAAGTCTCACAGTACAAATAGACTAAATACACAAAACCAAAAACAGAACTTATAAACAACATTTACAACAAAATGAGGACATTCCCTTGAACCTCAAAATACAAGCACAGGAGAGAAACCAACAGTCACATGATTTTCACGGTATCAGCAATTCTATGGTAATAAGCAGGGGCCACATGCAGATCTGAAACCAAGTGAATACCTATATAGTATTCACCGGAAAACATACTGACCCCATTCGAAACAGCAGATGAAACTGGAAGGCCTTGTGCCCATTCCAGTAGTGGACGAATACAAGGAGTCTAGGATACTAAGTTCTGAAACACCTAGAGCAATCTAAACCCATGAGCTCTCAAAATTGACCAACAAAGACTGCTTTTCAAGGCACAATGAGGACAAACTGTTGGAAGTAGCATTAAAATTAGGCAGGATAAAGACAATAGAAACAAAGGAAAAGAGGGCCCACAGAAAAGTTAAGATAGGGTAAGAGTTCCGAAAACAAGCTAAAAACAACACAAAAGGGAGCTCTGTAAAGTTAGAAAAGCAAGTGGAACCAAACTTCCTTCTAAAAGCTCACACAAAATCATTTCACATAAAAATGAGCAACAGAAAACTATCAAGATGAAACCTCATTCAAACTTGGTATTAAGAAACAGAGAGAGAGGGGCGCCTGGGTGGCTTAGTCGGTTGGGCGTCCAACTTTCGCTTGGGTCATGATCTCGCGGTTCGTGGGTTCGAGCCCCGCGTAGGGCTCTGTGCTGACTGCCAGCTCGGAGCCTGGAGCCTATTTCAGATTCTGTGTCTCCCTCTCTCTCTGACCCTCCCCTGCTCACGCTGTCTCTCTCTCTCTCCTAGAAATAAATAAAAAAAATTAAAAAAAAAAAAGAAATAGTGTAAAATACTTCTCTTTAAAAAAAAAACAAAACAGAGAGAGAGGGGGAAGATGGCAGAGAAGTAAGGAGCTCCATGCATTTCGCTTACACCCATCTCTCAAACAGAGAAGGCCTGAAGTCATAGGACACTGACCCACAGGAGTTTGGGAAGAGAAAGATCAGAATACACTGGAAAGGTAACCTCATAAGTGCAAGAGTGCCAACTGGGGAAGATAAAAGCAGGTCAGGACCACAGGAGGGAGGGGAGGAAGCCAGGCTCACAAGCAGATGCGATGAGTGATGAGCCTCAGGGAGTGGTGGTGAGCTGCCAGGAGTCCAGGGGAAAGGAAAGAGAAGCTGAGGCTGCTCACAGAACTGTCCCTGGAGAGGAGAAAAACCTCGGCTTGGAAAGAGTGCTTTTTAGTTCTGGCTGGGGTGCCGACTTTGAACTAGGTGCCCCCAGTCCGAGAGGGCGCCAGGAAAAGCTGCTCTTCTGTGCTCCCTGCACCATCCCCTGCAGCAGCACAGACTCTGCAGGCCAGATGCTGCATTCCCCAAGCTTGATCCCCAGGAACTGGGAGGCAATGGGTCAAGGCTGAGTTCCCCAGGATTGAACCCCTGGCGGAGGCTAATTCCAGGTTGTGCCTCCGCTGCTTGACCCCAGCTGATCTAAGGCTGCACTACTTCCCTCTCCCCAACACGACCCCCGGCAGCAGGCAAGCAGCGACCTGTGGGACTGTGTTTCAGGCAGTATAAATAAAGCACACGGACTGGGACCTGGAAACTAGGCGGGGTGTGGGGCATAGAACCCAACCCATCTTGGCTACGCCCACAGCACAGGGAGAACGGACCCAAAGGAGTGATTTGCAATGCCTGGTTGAGAAGGGACTAGGGCTACGCCATTTTTCTCCCCACAACCACCAAGAGAGGGGCCTCAGGGAGCGCCCAGTGTGGGACACAGTGAAGGCCAGAACTGCCTACACCAAACCATGCCCATCGCTCCAGAGAGCTGCTTTTTGTTTTGTTTTGTTTTTTAACCTAAGCCTGGGGCAAGACCAACATGGATACACTGCCATAATTAATTCTAGATAATTCTTTCTATTTAGATATATTCTCCCTTTTCTCATTCCTAACCCTGCACTCTGCTGGTCAGGGCACTCTAACACTGGTTGGCTTAAACAGTCACATTTAATCCACTCTCTAGACATACACTGTACACTTCCACTGCTACCTTTTTATCTCTCTCTCTCTGGACTAATCAGACTATATAGTTTCTCTGAGTAACATCTTCGTTTCTTTCTCATTGCCTCTAAACATATTCTAAGACTTCTCCCTCTAAATCAAACCTCTTAGTCTCTCTGCCTGGTCACTTCATTTCGAATTTTGTTTCCTCTACGCCCTGTCATTTCTTTCCTTGTATATGCTCTTCCATCAGCACTGCATACACCTGGCTCTTTATGTGTAGCTGGGAATTCTGGTTTTATGCCTTTAGACTGTCCTTTGTCTTTTGGGTTTTTTCTTTTTTCTTTTCTTCTTTTTCAATTTTTTATTAATTTTAATTTTTATTATTTGTTATCCCTCCTTGCTCTTCTTTTTCTTTTTTATTTTGTTTTGGTTTTAATCGCTTCCTTTTCTTCTTTTCTTTTTTCCCTTTCAGTTTGCGTGCTTATTGGATTTGCCTGTGCATTTGTGTACTTTTGTTCCTTGTGTGTCTGTCTGCCTGTTTTCTTATCCAGGGCTACCTCAAGAAACAAGTCAAAGTACACATGGTGGAGAGTCCCATATACCACGAGTGGGGAAGCAAAATAACTAAAGTCTCAACAAAAAAACCAACAGACACCATTCAAAGAACACTTTCTGAAGTCACAGGCCTTGGACAGAAAAAGAACCATCTTTATTTATTTTTTTTTACAAATAGTTTATTGTCAAATTAGTTTCCACATAACACTCAGTGCTAATCCCCACAAGTGTCCTCCTCCATGCCCAACCCCCCCTCCCCCCCACATCCATCAGTCCTCAGTTTTTGTCAGCATTCAAGAGTCTCTCATGGTTTGACAAAAAGAACCATCTTTAATACAGCAGAACCCAGAGGGGCAGATTGCATAACACACTTTTAAAATTAACAAGAGATAGAAAGCTAACCAAAATGACGAAATGGAAGAACTCTCCTCAAAGAAATTCCAGAAAGAAATGACAGCTAAAGAAATGCTCAAAACAGATATAAGCAACATAACTGAACAATTTAGAACAAGAGTCATGAATTAAAAAATGCGATAAATGAGATACATAACAAACTGGAGGCATCCAATGCAGAGATTGAAGAGGCAGAAAGGAGAATAAGTGATTTAGAAGACACCATTATAAAAAGAGAAGAAACTGAGAAAAAGTTGGAGGAACATGAAAGAAGAGTTCGAGAGCTCGGCGATACAATTAAACGGAACAATATCCGTATCATAGAAATCCCAGAAGAGGAAGAGAGAGAGAAAGGTCCTAAATGACTCCTTGAACAAATTATAGCAGAGAACTTCCCCAATTTGGGGAAGGAAGTAGATGCTGAAATTCAACAGGCACAAAGAACTCCCGTCAGATATAACTTAAATCGATTTTCTGCACGATATATCATAGTGAAACTGGCAAAATATAAGGACAAAGAGAGAATTCTGAAAGCAGCTAGGGAAAAAAGGGCCCTAACATACAAAGGGAAACCTATCAAAGTGGTGACAGATCTATCTACTGAAACTTGGCAGGCCAGAAAGGAATGGCAGGAGATCTTCAATGTGATGAACAGTAAAAATATGCAGCCAAGAATCCTCTATCCAGCAAGCCTGTCATTCAAAATAGAAGGAGAGATAAAAACCTTTCCAAATAAACAGAAATTGAAAGAATTTGTCACCACGAAGCCAGCCCTACAAGAAATCCTGAGGGGGATGCTCTGAAGGAAAGGTTGCAAGGAACAAAGATTCCAGAGACACCACCACAAACATGAACCCTACAAAAGATACAAAGACTCTAAACCCACATATTTCAATAATAACACTGAATGTAAATGGGCTGAATGCCCCAAACAAAAGACATAGGGTAGCAGAATGGATAAAAAAACAAAATTCATCTATATTCTGTCTACAAGAAACTCACTTTAGACTGAAAGATACCTTCAGATTAAAAGTAAGGGGATGGTGAAATATATATCATGCCACAGGAAATCAAAAGAAAGCCGGAGTAGCTATACTTATAACAGACAAACTGGACTTTAAATTAAAGACAATAACAAGAGATGAAGAAGGGCACTACATAATAATTACAGAGTCCATCCATCAGGGAGAACTAACTATCATAAATTTCTACGCACCGAATATGGGAGCACCTAAATATCTGAAACAATCACGAAGAGAAACAAGCTTATAGATAAGAATGTGCTAATACCAGGGAACTTTAATACTCCGCTTACAGCAATGGAAAGGTCAACCAGACAGAAAATCACTAATGAAATAATGGACTTGAAAGACACATTGGACCAGGTGGATCTGACGGATATATTTAGAACTTTACATCCTGAGACCAGGGAATTTACTTTCTTCTCAAGTGCGCAGGGCACATTCCCCAAGATAGATCCCATACTGGGACATAAAGCAGCCCTCAATAAATATAAAAGAATAGAGATCATACCATGCACACTGTCAGATCATAATGCTTTGAAACTTGAAATCAATTACAGGAAGAAGTCTGGAAAACCTCCAAAAACATGGAGGTTAAAGTACACTCTACTAAAGAACGAATGGCCCAATCAGGCAATTAGAGAAGAAATTTAAAAATATATGGAAACAAATGAAAATGAAAACACAACAATCCAAAATCTATGGGATGCGGCAAAGGCAGTCCTAAGAGGAATGTACATTGCCCTCCAGGCCTATTTCAAGAGATTAGAAAAAGCGCAAGTCCAAAATCTAACAACTCACCTATAGGAACTAGAGGCAGAGCAACAGGAACGCCCTAAACCCAGTAGAAGAAGAGAAACAGTAAAAATTAGAGCAGAAATAAACAACATAAAGACCAAAGAAACAATTGAACAGATCCATGAAACCAAGAGTTGGATTTTTGAAAAAATAAACAAAATTGACAAACCTCTAGCCAGACTTATCAGAAAGAAAAGAGAGAGCACCCAAATAGACAAATTTATGAATGAAAATGGACTTATTACAACCAACCCCTCAGAAATACAAGTAATTATCAGGGAATACTATGAAAAATTATATGCCAACAAATTGGACACCTTAGAAGAAATGGACAAATTCCTAAACACACACTCACTACCAAAATTCACACGGGAAGAAATAGAAAACCTGAACAGACCCGTAATGAGTGAAGAAATCGAATCAGTTATCAAAAATCTCCTAACAAATAAGAGGCCTAGACCTGATGGCTTCCCTGGGGAATTCTACCAGACATTTAAAACAGAATTAATCCCAATTCTTCTCAAGCTATTCCAAAAAACAGAAATCGAAGGAAAACTCCAGGACTCATTTTATGGCATGGCAATGAGAAAGAATGCAATCTGGCCATGTGTAGCAACATGGATGGACCTTGAGGGTGTTATGCTGAGCGAAATAAGTCAGGCAGAGAAGGACAAATATCATGTTTACACGTATAGGAGGATTAGGAGGAAATTAACGGAGGACCATGGGGGAGAAGAAGGGGGGAAATAGTGGGGGAGAGGGAGAGAGACAAACCATGAGAGACTCTTGTATGCTGAGAACAAACTGAGGACTGATAGATGTGGGGGCGGAGGAGGGAGATGGGCATTGAGGAGGGCACTTGTGGGGATGAGCACTGGGTGTTATATGGAAACCAACTTAGAAGGAACACAAGAGCAAATTCATTAGGGTAAATAAACTCAACAAATAATGTCAACAAAACCAGAAGGAGAAGAATATTTTAATAAAAATGTAGAAGGTCAATAAGGATACAAGATAAGGTGACATAACTGGAGATAAGATGATCCAGCATATGAATAGTAGATGTCCCTGAAGAAGTGTATTTCTTGATCTCAAAACTTACTATGAAACTACAGCCATTAAGACAAGGTGATACTGGCATAGACACAGAAGTACATATCAATGGAACAGGACTGAGAATCCAGAAATAAATACATTTACTGTCAAATGATTCTTGACGAGGGTGTCCAGAAAAAAATATGAGTAAACAATACTCATTACAACAAATGGTCTTGGAGCAACCTGATATCCCCATGCAAAAGAATGAACTGGACCTATTCCTTATCTGTACACACACACACACACACACACACACACACACATCCTTAAATGGATTGTCAAGTTATGAAAACATGAATTATAAAACCCTTAGAAGAAAACATATATGAAAAAAATTTTTATTCTTGCTTTTGTTGCCTTTGCTTCTGGTGTTACATCAAAAAAATTTTTGCCAGTACACTTGGATGACTCACTTGGCTGAGCATCCCTAATCCAGTTCAGGTCATGATCTCACAGTTTGTGAGCTCAGGCCCTGAGTCGTGCTCTGTGCTGAGAGCTCAGAGCCTGGATTCTGCTTCTGATTCTGTGTCTCCCTCTCTCTCTACCCATCCCCTGTCCTGTCCCCTTTCTCTCTAAAAAATAAACACTTTAAAAAAATAAATAAATAAATAAATAAAAATAAAAAATAAAAAATAAACACTTTTAAAATGTTTTTATTGTTTTAATATTTACTTGTTGAGAGAGAGAGAGAGAGCGCGCGCAAGCAGGGGAGAGAGAGGCAGAGAGAAGGAGACACAGAATCTGAAGCAGGCTCCAGAATCTGAAGCAGGCTCCAGGATCTGAGCTGTTAGCAAAGAGTCTGATGCGGGGCTCGAACTCACAGACCACAAGATCATGACCTGAGCTGAAGTCGGACGCTCAAACGACTGAGGCACCCGGGTGCCCTTAAAAAAAGTTTTTAAAAACATCTTTGCCAAAACCATTGTCAAGGAGCTTTCTGCTGTTTTCAGCTAGGAATTTCATGTTATCAGCTCTTATAAGTCTTCAATGAATTTTTAAGTTGACTTTTGTGTATGGTATAAGGGTCCAATTTCATTCTTTGGCATGTGGACAACCATTTTTCCCAGTACCATTTATTGAAGAGATTATCATTTCCCCATTGTATATTTTTAACTTCTTGGCTGAAGAGTAGCTGATCATATCTGCCTGGATTTATACTTGGGCTTTTGATTCTGTTCCATTAGTCTGTGCCTATTTTTATGTCAGTACCAACACTGTTTTGATTACTATAGCTTTATAATGATTTTATCCTTCATTCTGTTGATGTGGTAGATCAATTTTATTAATTTTCAGCCAAGGAGCCAAGGTCTGGAGCACAAACATGTTGAATATGGTCACAGTTCTGAGGTATAGGGCATGGGCATATGGTCAGGGGGCTGGCAGTATAACAGCAGGTCCTTCTTGGTGGGAGGACAGCAGTATCTTTCTGTCTCTTGGTGATGATGGCTACAGTTACGTCAGTGGCAAAAGCTGCCAGTGTCTTCAGCAGAGGAGGCCACTAGGGTCTATACAGAAAAACATTACAAAAACATCAGCTGTGAAAGCTGCAAGGGAGGCTGAGGCTGTTGCAGAGGCTGTTGAGGTCCTCAGGAGAGCAGGCCACTGGGGACCATGTGCTACCTGCCATATGGCTGATACTGATGTCTCCTGCTCTTCTTTGTTCCTAACCTCTCCAGATGTCTCAGCTATGCCCATGTCCCCAGCAACCCTTTCTGCATGGTTGCTCTACATTTATTTTTCACTCCACTGTGTTCCTATAGTTTTTCATTAGACTCTGGAGTCCCCTCCTCCAGGGCTATTTTTTTCATAGGTAGCTACTTTTTGCAAGAGTCAGAAAACTAGTATCACCTACTCTACAATTTTGTGGACATCTCCCCAAGCATAAACATTTTTTAAGGTTTTTGATCCATTTGGCAAACTGCCCTCCAGAAATACTATGCCAACTTACATTCCCAGTAGCACTACATAAGAAGCTTTTAAATACAGGAACACTGGTATGTATATATATATATATATATATATATGTATGTGTGTATATATATACCTATGTTTTTACTATTGTCAACCGCAGAATGTTAAGAATCAGCTGTTATTTAGAACTCATTATTTCCTTCTCGGAAGCTAAGCAGGGTCGGGCCTGGTTAGTACTTGGATGGGAGAACTCATTATTTCCTTGGATTTTGTTGGTTTTGTTTCTTGGGATTTTTTATACTGCATTGGAGAATTTTTTCATATACTTATTGATTATTCATCCAGTACTTCTTTTTCTATGAATGGCCTTTTCACCTCTTATCTATCTTTGTTTCTTTTTTTTTATATGTTTTATTTATTTCTGAGAGAGAGAGAGAAACAGCATGAACAGGGGAGGGTTAGAGAGAGAGGGAGATACAGAATCTGAAACAGGTTCCAGGCTCTGAGCTAGCTGTCAGCACAAAGCCCGACGTGGGGCTCGAACCCACAAACCACGAAATTATGACCTGAGCCGAAGTCGGATGCTTAACCAACTGAGCCACCCACGTGCCCTGACCTCTTATCTATCTTTGAATTGACACTTCTGTCTTTAAAAATATTTTTTATTGATTTAAGGTTTAATTAGATAATATATTCACAATTTTGTATATGGTAGAAGATAAAAATCTAAGTCTTTTTTTCCCTAATAATCTGAAATTTAAAGAATCTGTCAAACACTAAATTTATATTTAGGTCTGTTTTAAATTTGATATTTGATCTCATTAATCTCCCTGTCTATTCATATACCACACACTGTTTAATTTATACAGTCTAATACCTGGAAGAATAAGATCCTCCCTCTAAAAATACATGCAGTACTTTTATCCACCAAAATCTTTGTGGCTTTTCTCACCACTTTTTTTTTTTCCAGAGAAGCTACTGAGATAATTTTGTGGAAATCTCCTCAAAATACCCTGTAGGAATTTTGACTGGAATACAATCAGAACTATTAAATGATTCGGGGAGAATCAACATCAGTGTAATATTGAATACTCTTGTATCTTTCTCTGTTTATCCAAATTTTCTTTTATGATCCTCAGTAATGATTGTTAGCTCTCATCATAAGACTACATAGTCTACATCAATTTATTTCAAATGTGTGTATGCGTACTGTTGATATTATGAGAATCCGCACACACACACATTGTATGTCCTATAAACTAAGGGCATCTTCACAATGCATAAAAGAATTTAGAATTGTTTTACTAGTTTGTACAATCATTCACTTATAGATTAAAAGCTTATATGCAGAAATTTGCCTTGATCTTATATTATCTATCAGAATCACTTGAATTTTTAAAGAATACACTATCCCTCCCTCTCCTACCCAAGCCAACACAGCTTCTTGAAAACACCTACCTCATAAGTACCTAAACTGTCATGATTTTTAACATTACTGGGTTCCAAATATGACCCAGAAGGTCCTGCATGCTTAGGTTGCCACCTATCCCTCCAGCTGTATCTTGAAGCTTATCATGTGCTCCTATTCTTCCTATCACCACAGAGCTTTTAGATATGTGTTTCCCTCAGCCTGGAACTCTTTGTTTTCTTCTTTGCCTACTTACATCCTACTCATTCTTCAGAATCCAGCTTTAACATAACTATTTCAAGAAACCTTCCTTAACTTCTCTGATTAGATCAAATCTACTTAATAAAGAATACCATGGCAATGGGGCACCTTGGCGGCTCAGCAGATTAAGCTACCAACTTCAGCTCAGGTCATGATCTTAGGATTTGTGAGTTCAACCCCCACATCAGGCTCTGTGCTAACAGCTCAGAGCTTGGAGCCTCCTTCAGATTCTGTCTCCCTCTCTCTGCCCCTCCCCTGCTCAGTCTCCCTCTCCCCCCGCTCAAAAATAAACATTAAAAAAAAACTTTTAAAAAAGAGTATCATGGCAGTATACATCTCTGAGTACAGCAACTGTTACATTTCCAATTTTCCGTTTTAATTTTCTGTCAGTATTTAATGTTTGCATTCCCGTCACGCCTTCCATTTGGTCCATGAATATAATAAGGTCCAAGTCTGTTTCCTGTTGCTGAGTGCCAGGAAATATGGTAGACCCACAACCTACCATACTTCCTGGCACTCAGTATAGTCTAAGAGTAATTGCCAAATAAAGTTAAAAGAACAATTAATGAATCTGAGGTAATTTGGTATTTTTATTACTAGCAACTCTCATTCAAAATTCACTCAATTTTTCAGTTGGTTTTTAATATCCTGATGATACAGGAGCCCCAAAACAGAGAATTACAGCTTCATTGATACCCAGATTTCTCTCTCAAATTTCCTCTATCAACAGTCCTTATATCAGAATCCCAGGAAGAGCTGAGCAAGGATTAACTATACAAAATAAAAGTAATCTGAAATGAACTGAATAAAAAAACCCAAAATGATGTAGCCAGACAAACATTCTACCAGAAGTTAGGAGATCTCGGCTCTAATTGTGATTCATTCAGTATCTCTTTGCTACTGGGCATATCATTATTCAGTTTCTCATTTGTAAGATTAGCAAAATAGAGTAGATTACTCCCAGAGTCTATTTAAATGCTAACATCCGATGAATACATGACTCGTGTAATTGCTTTGTATACTTAAAAAAAACAACTGCCTTTGCTGGCAATTAAAATTAGTTAACTGCAAATTCAAATGTCATCCAAAAGTAAATAAAGATTACTTAAATGAAATTTGGATAGAATACAATATGTGGACTTCCCATAGGACTATCACTGAAATCTGTTCATTATTCACTATAATTTTATTTTATAAAGTAAAACTCTTAAAGTTCTTCTGCAGTTTCAGATGTGATTAAACCAAAATTAAAAGTAAACTCGCTAAAAGACATTACATAATTTTGTATGTTCTTAGCCAATATAACAAAATTAAATATATAAAGACAGTGTGTTCTATGACTAAACACTTTAAAATCACACTAGCTCTAAAACAATGTTCTCACTTGCTATTCACATATTCTTCTATCATATGTGCCAACCTAAATTATTAACTTATGAATATTTATATTAAAAGATTAATAAACATTGATATGTTGAGGGCTCAGATATAGGGAACTCAATTTTGGTTTTTTATTGAAGTATAGAGGATATTGTTACATTAATTTCAGGTGTACAACAGCAATTCCACACATCTATACATTATGTTATATTCACAAGTGTAGCTACCATCACTCACCATACAATGCTGTTACAATACCATTCATTATATTCCCTATGTTCTACCTTTTATCCCCATGACTTATTTTTAAGATATAAATACTTAATTGAAGTCTGATTAATATACAGTGTTATGTTACTTTCAGGGGTATCATAACAAGTGCCCTCCTTTTTTTTTTTTTTTAATTTTTTTTTTAAGGTTTTTTTTTAATTTATTTCTGGAGAGAGAGAGAGCGTGAGCAGGGGAGGGTCAGAGAGAGAGGGAGTCACAGACTGAAACAGGCTCCAGGCTGAGCTGGCGGCCAGCACAGAGCCCGATGCGGGGCTCGAACCCACGAACCGTGAGATCATGACCTAAGTGAAAGTCGGACGCTTAACCGACTAAGCCACCCAGGCGCCCCAACAAGTGCCCTCCTTAATACTCATCCCCCATCTAGCCCATCCCCACCCACCTCTCTCCATCTATCCTCAATTTATTCTCTATTGTTAAGAGCCTCTTACAGTTTGTTTCCCTCTTTTTCCCCCCTCCCATATATTCATCTGTTTTGTTTCTTAAATTCCTCATATAAGTAAAATCATATGGTATTCGTCTTTCACTGAATGACTTATTTGTCTTAGCATTACACCCTCTAGGTCCATCCATGTTGTTGCAAATAGCAGGATTTCATCTATTTCTGGCCAAGTACTATTCCATTATATATACATACCACTTCTTTATCCATTAATCTACCAATGGACACTTGGGTCCTTTACATATACTGCGTATATTGCAATAAGCATAGAGATGCATGTATCTTTTCAAACTAGTTTTTTGTTCTGTTTTGTTTTCCATGGGTAAATATCCAGTAGTGGAATTACTGGACAATTTGGTAATTCCATTTAACCTTTTGAGGAATCTCCATACTGTTTTCAATACTGGCTGCATCAATATACATTCCCACCAACAGCACACAGGCTTCCTTTTTCTCCACACCCTTGGTAATACTTATTATTTCTTGTCTTTTTTATTTTAGCCATTCTGATGGGTTTATGGTGATATTTCATTGTGCTTTTAATTTGCATTCCCCTGATAATTAGCGATCCTGAGCATCATTTCATGTTGTCTGTTGGGCATCTATATGAGTTTTGCATCCTATAGTATTTAGTAGATTCCCTCCCTCTGGTGACTTTTTTAAAGTTTTTATTTAAATTTCAGTTACTTAACATATAGTGTAACATTAGTTTCAGGTGTACAATTTAGTGATTCCACACTATCATACAACACTCAGTGCTCACTACAATAAGTGCACTCCTTAATCCCCATAGCTATTTAACCCATCACACAACACCCCCCCCCCCGCCCCGCCCCGGTAACTATCAGTTTATTCTCTGTAGTTAACAGTCTGTTTTTTAGTTTATCTCTTTTTTGCCCTGTGCTTGTTTGGTTTGTTTCTTAAATTCCACATGAGTGAAATCATATGGTATTTGTCTTTCTCGGAGTTATTTTGCTTAGCATGTACTCTCTACCTCTATCCATGTCGTCACAAATGCCAAGACTTCATTCTTTTTTGTAACTGAGTAATATTTCCTGTGTGTGTGTGTGTGTGTGTGTGTGTGTGTGTGTGTGTGTGTTGTGTGTATAGCTCACTTCTTTATCCATTCACGAGTTAATGGACACTTGGGTTTCCATAATTTGGCTCTTACAGATAATACTGGTATAAACACTGGGGTGTTTGCATCCCTTCGATTCAGTATTTTTGTATTCTCTGGGTAAACACCTAGTAGTGCACCTGCTGGACCATAAGGTAGTTCTATTTTTAACTTTTTGAGCAATCTCCATATTGTTTTCCACAGTGGCTGCACCAGTTTGCATTCTCATCAACAGCATAAGAGGGTTCCCATTCTTCTACATCAACAATACCTACTGTTGATTATACCTTTAATTTTAGCCATTTTGACTGATGTGAGATGATACCTCATTGTAGTTTTGATTTGCATTTTCCTGATTATCAATATATTTTTTAATTTTTTATCTTTGTTTTTTTAATATAAATTTTTTAAATGTTTTATTTATTTCTGAGAGAGAGAGAGACAATGTGAGCAAGGGAGGGTCAGAGAGAGAGAGGGAGATACAGAATCTGAAACAGGCTCCAGGCTCTGAGCTGGCTGTCAGCACAGAGCCCGACGCGGGACTCAAACCCACGAACCATGAGATCATGACCTGAGCCACCCAGGCGCTCCTTAATGTTTATTTTTGAGTGAGAGAGAGCGTGCATGCCCAAGTATAAACGGAGGAGGGACAGAGAGAGGGAGACACAGAATTTGAGGCAGGCTCCAGGCTCCAAGATGTCAGCACAGAGCCTGACGTGGGGCTCAAATGCTCAAACTGCGAGATCCTGACCTGAGCCCAAGTCAGACGCTCAACCAACTGAGCCAACCAGGCGCCTCTTATCAGTATATTTTTAATGTCAGTTATTGAGCTCTTCATCGCTGATTAGATCTTTTTATATTTTCTATCTCTTTGTTGAAGGTCTCACTGAGATCCCCCACTCTTAAGTCCGATAAGTATCTTTATAACTACTACTTTGATTCTTTATAAAGCATACTGATGATCTCTGTTTCGTTTAGATCTCTTGCTTGGTTTTTGCTGTTCTTTCATTTGGGCATATTCCTTTGTCTCCTCAATTTATCTTTCTGTGTTTGTTCCTACGTATTAGGTAAGTCAGATATGTCTCCTGATCTTTAAAGTGGTAATCCTGGGGTGCCTGGGTGGCTCAGTCAGTTAAGCATCCGACTTTGGCTCAGGTCATGATCTCACAGTTTGTGGGTTCAAGCCCCGCATTGGGCTCTGTGCTGACGGCTAGCTCAGAGCCTGGAGCCTGCTTCAGATTCTGTATCTCCCTCTCTCTCTGACCATCCCCTGCTCACACACACACACTCTCTCTCTCTCTCTCTCTCAGAAATAAAAATAAATAAATAAAAATAAAAAAATAAAGTAGTAGTCTTATGAAGAACAGGTCCTGTGGTACCTTGCAGCACAATGCCTCCTATTCATCAGAATCAGACACTTCAGGGATGTCTCCTATGTGGGTTGCATGTGCTATATTGTGGCTGAGCCACCATATATGCCTTCAGTAGAACCGGCTGCAAAATGCTCACTTTGCCTGCTATAAGTGCCACAGGGTGGGATTTGATCCCTTTGCTATTCTGGGTCCAGTCTGGGGCTGCCATGATCTTGTAACTGGGGGCATCAGCGGTCAAGCCAGATGTCTGCCAGGTTTCAGATCATTTTCAGAGTAAGATGCACTGCTGTGGCTGTTATCTCAGTGTCACTGTGTGATGAAGTGAGCTCAGAGTACTCCTACTGTACCATCTTCCCAGAAAGGTATGAAGGCTAGAAGTTCTACATAAAGGAGCCAGCATGGTCCTGTAGATGGCCATCTTCTACCCATGACTTGATCTTTCTGTAACTGAAAGCCTTTATCTCCCACTATCCTTCACCCATTTTGCCCATCCTCTCACCCCTAAGACACAGGTGACTTTAAATACCACAAGCTAAATAAGCTCACAAAAAAGTAAACAGAATAATTAACTTTGGTTATAGTGTTAAGAATCTTAGTTAATGAAATGATTGCAAAATGGCAGAATAGAGAGCTTGAAATACTCATTCCTCAACAGAAACAGTGAAAGCAATCAGAAACTGTTAGAACCAACTTTATCAGAGGGTATTTGTAGGTAGTCAACCTGTCTTACAAGAAATACTAAAGGAGAGGAGGGACAAGATGACGGAGAAGTAGGGAGCTCCATACATTTCACTCGTCCACATCTCTCACATGGAGAAGGCCTGAAGCCATAGGAAGCCTTATAGAATCCAGGAGTTTGGGAGGAAAAGGAGCCAGAGTCCACTGGGAAAACCTTCTAACGTGAGTGCGAACTGCTAAAGATAAAATCCGGGCTGGGACCAGAGACGCAGAGGGAAAGGGCAATCCCCCTCTGCGGGGAGTGAGAGGGGTAAGAGAGAGGCCGAAACTGCTCAAGACACGGTCCCTGTGGCTGGGGAACAGAAAAACCTCTGCTCGGGACACAGAGGAACCCGGTCTCCGGCTCTCCAGCTGACCCTTAGCGATACCCACTTGTCCCAAACAATCCCCAGGAAAACAACTCCCTGTGCGCCAAATCCCTGCGTGCACCAACTCAACCTGGAGAGGCCAGGCAACTACCACGCCTTTGTGCTTCTAACTCAGCTGGATTCCCTAGAGAGGAGGCGAAGGGCTTAAAACTGGGAGATTTGCCCACGAGTTTGTGTCTCAGGTGATGAGACACAGAGGGACCCAGTTTCTCACTCTCCAGCTGACCGGAGGAAGGAAGCACTTGACCCAAGCGACCCCCGTCCTTGCTCGCCAACCAGACCTGGAGGAGACAGGAAAGCTGCTTCTGGCTCAATCCCAGGGGGTAAATCAAGAGGCTTGGAATTGCCCTGAGGGATCGCCTGAGAGTTTGTGTCTACCACAATTTCAGTGGGGCGCATGGACTGGGATTTGGAAACGAGGCCTGGCCTGGGATATAGAGACAGACCTTGCCTGCGCCCCTGACACAGGGAGTTACACACCAAAAAAAGTGAGTTGCAGTGCTTGCTTCAAGGAGGGACTGGAGCACCACCACTCTTCTACCCACAACCTCCAAGGCAGAACGCCCACCTGATGCAATGATTAAAACCACGCCCATCACTGCCAGAGAGCTGCCCTCCTCCCCCCCACTTTGTTTTTGTCAGAGCACTGACCTGATAATTCTGATCACCGGCCTCCTTAAAAAGTCACATTTAATCCATTCCATACATGTAAATTATACACCTACCTACCTTTTCATCTCTTTCTCTCAGGACTGATCAGACTATATGGTTTCTCTGGATAAAACCAGTGTCTTTCTCTCACCTCTTCAACCATATTCCATCCTGTTGCTCTTTGAATAAAAACTTCTTATCCCTTCTGCCTGTTCATTCCATTTCCAATTTTACCCCATCCCCGACCTGTTATCTCTCTTTCTCCATGCTCTTCAACCAGCACTGCATACACCCGGCTCTTTCACTGTAGCTTGGAAATCTGGTTACATGCTTTAAATTGTTGTCTATAGGCTTTCTTCTTTTTTCCTTTTCTTTTCTTCTTTTTGAATTTTTATGTATTTTTATTTTCTATTATTCGCCTTCCTTCCGCCCTCTTTTCCCTTTACTTTTTCGTTTTCCCTCTCACTCTGCATGTTTGTTGGATTTGTCTGTGCGTTTGTCTGCCTCTGTTCCCTGTGTGCTTCTCTGTCTGTTTTCTTCTCCAGGGCTACCTCAGGAAACAACCCAAGTACACATACTGGAGAGTCCCAAATAACACTACAAGTAGGAAAATAAAATAACCAAGGTCTCAGCAACACAGATCGAGACATACCATTCAAAGAACACTTTCTGAAAGGATAGGTCCTGGACAAAGAGCCCTCTTTGGTATAGCAGCACTCACAGATGCAGAGAGCATAACAAGTTTTTAAAACTAACAAGAGATAGAAAGTTAACCAAAATGACGAAATGAAACAGCTCTCCTCCAAAGAAATTCCAAGTAGAATTGACAGCTAAAGAACTGCTCAAAACAGATACAAGCAGCGTAACTGAACAAGTTTTAGACCATAATCATAAAATTAATCGCTGGGCTTGAAAAAAGCATAGAGGACATCGAAGAAACTATGGCTACAAACAACATGGACCTTAAAAATAGGTATGATGAATTTAAAAATGCGATAAATGAGATACATAATAAACTGGAGGAGTCCAATGCATGGACTGAAGAGGCAGAAAGGAGAATAAGTGATTTAGAACACACCATTATAGAAAAAGAAGAAACTGAAAAAAAAAAGAGACAAACTGATCCAGGAATATGAAAGAAGAGTTTGAGAGCTCAGCGACACAGTCAAACGAAACAATATCCTTATCATAGGAATCCCAGAAGAGGAAGAGAGAGGGAAAGGTGCTGAAGGAGTCCTGGAACAAATTATAGCAGAGAACTTCTCCATCTGGGGAAGGAAGTAAACGTTGACATAAAAGAGGCTCAGAGGACTCCTTAAGACGTAATTTCAAATGATCTCCTACACAAAATATCATAGTAAAAATGGCAAAATATAAGGACAAAAAGAGAATTTTGAAAGCAGCTAGGGAAAAAGGGCCCTAACATACAAAGGGAAATGTATCAGAGTGGTGACAGACCTATGTACTGAAACGTGGCAGGCCAGAAAGGAATGGCAGAAGATCTTCAATGTAATGAACAGAAAAAATAAGCAGCCAAGAATCCTCTATCCAGCAAGCCTCTCATTCAGAATAGAAGGAGGGATAAAAGTATTTCCAAATAAAAAAAAATTAAAAGAATTTGTCACCACTAAGCCACCCCTACATGAAATCCTGAGGGAGACTATCTGAGGGAAGTGTTGCAAGGAATGAAGATACCAGAGACACGACCACAAGCATGAAACCCACAAAGGACACAATGACTCTAAACCCTCATATTTCAATAATACCACTGAATGTAAAAGGAGTGAATGCTCCAATCAAAAGACATAGGGTAGCAGAATGGATAAAAAAAAACTAAATCCATCTATTTGCTGACTGCAAGAAAGATTTCTGATTGGAAGATACCTTCAGATTAAAAGTAAACGGATGGAGAAATATATATCAAACTAATGGAAATCAAAAGAAAGCTGTAGTAGCTATACTTATATCGGACAAACTGGACTTTAAATTAAAGACAATAACAATATATGAAGAAGAGCATTATATAATAATTACAGGGTCTATCCATCAAGAACTAACAATAATAAATGTCTACGCACCGAATATGGAAGAACCTAAATATATAAAACAATTAATCACAAACAGAAACAATCTCATAAATAAGAATGTGCTAATAGCACGGGACTTTAATACTCCACTTACAGCAATGGATAGATAAACCAGACAGAAAATCACTAAAGAAACAATATACTTGAAACACACATTGGACCAGATAGATCTGAGGGATATATTTAGAACTCTACATCCTGAGGCCATGGAATTCACTTTGTTCTCAAGTGCGCATGGCACATTCTCCAATATAGATCACATAATGGGTGATAAAGCAGCCCTCAATAGATATAAAAGAACAGAGATCATACCATGCACACTTTCAGATCACAATGCTTTGAAACTTGAAATCAATCACAGGAAAAAGTCTGGAAAACCTCCAAAAACATAAGGACATAAGGACAAGGAGGTTAAAGGACATCGTACTAAAGAACGAAGGTGCTAAACAGGCTCTTAGAGAAGAGATTTAAAAATATATGGAAACAGGGACGCCCGGGTGGCTTAGTCGGTTAAGCGTCTGACTTTCGCTCAGGTCACGATCTCGCGGTTCATGGGTTCGAGCCCCGCGTCAGGCTCTGTGCTGACTGCCAGCTCAGAGCCTGAAGCCTGTTTCAGAGTCTGTCACTCCCTCTCTCTCTGACCCTCCCCTGCTCATGCGGTCTCTCTCTCTCCTAGAAATAAGTAAAACATTTAAAAATATATATATATACGGAAACAAATGAAAATGAACACACAACAATCCAAAATCTATGGGATGCGGCAAAGGCAGTCCTAAGAGTAAAGTGCACTGCACTCCAGGCCAAATTCAAGAAATTAGAAAAAGGCAAGCACAAAATCCAGCAGCTTGCTAAAGGAGCTAGAGGGAGAAAAATAGAAGCATCTCAAACCCAGTAGGAGAAGAGAAATATTAAAAATCAGAGCAGAAACAAACAATAAAAAAACCAAAGAAACAGTTGAACAGATCAATGAAACCAAGAGTTGGTTTTTTGAAAAAATAAACAAAATTGACAAGGCTCTACCCAGGCTTCTCAAAAAGAAAAGAGAGAGCACTCCAACAGACAAAATCATGAATGATAAAAGAATTATTACAGCCAACCCCTCAGAAATACAAGCAATTATCAGGGATTACTATGAAAAATTATATGGCAACAAATTGGACAACATAGACGAAATGGACAAATGCCTAAACACACAGTCACTACCAAAATTCACACGGGAGGAGATAGAAAACCGGAATAGACCCATAACGAGTGAAGAAATCGAATCAGTTATCAAAAATCTCCCAACAAATAAGAGCCCTGGACCTGATGGCCTCCCTGGGGAATTCTACAAGACGTTTAAAACAGAATTAATACCCATTCTTCTCAAGCTATTCCAAAAAACAGAAATCGAAGGAAAACTTCCAGACTCATTTTATGAAGCCAGCATCTCTCTGATGCCCAGCCCAGACAGAGATCCAGCAAAAAAAGAGAACTACAGGCTAATATCCTTGATGAATACGGATGCAAAAATCCTCAACAAGATACTTGCAAATCGGATCCAACAGCACATAAAAAGAATCATCCACCAAGATCTAGTGGGATTCATTCCTGGGTTACAGGGCTGGTTCAATATTCGCAAATCAATCAATGTGATACATCACCTCAACAAAAGAAAAGATAAAAACCATATGATCCTGTCAATAGATGCAGAAAAAGCATTTGACAAAATACAGCATCCCTTCTTAATAAATTCTCTTGAGAAAGTTTGGATAGAATGAACTTTTTTAAACATCATTAAAGCCATCTATGAGAAGCCTTCAGCTAACATCATCCTCAACGGGGAAAAACTGAGAGCTTTCCCCCTGAGATCAGGAACACGACAGGGATGTCCACTCTCACCACTGTTGTTTTACATAGTGCTGGAAGTCCTAGCATCAGCCATCAGACATCAAAAGGAAATCAAAGGCATCAGAATTGGCAAAGAGGAAGTCAAACTTTCACTCTTCGCAGATGACATGATACTCTACATTGAAAACCCGACAGACTCCACCAGAAGCCTACTAGAACTGATCCAAGAATTCAGCCAAGTTGCAGGGTACAAAATCAACGTACAGAAATCGGTTGCATTTTTATACACCAATAATGAAGCAACAGAAAGAGAAATCAAGAAACTGATCCCATTCACAATTGCACAAAAAACCATAAAATACCTTGGAATAAACCTTACCAAGGATACAAGAGATCTGTATGATGAAAACTATAGAAAACTTATGAAGGAAATTGAAGAAGACACAAAGAAATGGAAAAACATTCCATGCTCACGGATTGGAAGAATATAGTTAAAATGTCAATACTACCGAAAGCACTCTACACATTCAATGCAATTCCAAACAAAATTGCACCAGTATACTTCTCAAAACTAGAACAAACGATCCTAAAATTTGTATAGAACCATAAAAGACCCCGAATAGCCAAAGTAATATTGAAGAGGAAAACCAAAACGGGAGGTATCACCATCCCAGACTTTAGCCTCTACTACAAAGCTGTCATCATCAATACAGTATGGTATTGGCACAAAAACAGACACATAGACCTATGGAAGGAATTGAGAACTCGGGATTGGACCCAGAAGTGTACAGCCAACTAATCTTTGACAAATCAGGAAAGAGTATCCAATAGAAAAAAGACATCCTCTTTAATAGAGGGTGTTGGGAGAACTGGACAGCAACATGCAGAAGAATGAAACTAGATCAATTTCTCACACCATACACAAAAATAAACACAAAATGGATAAAGGACCTGAACGTGAGACAGAAAACCATTAAAACCCTAGAGGAGAAAGCAGAAAACAACCTCTTCACCTCCACCAGAGCAATTTCTTACTTGACACATCCTCCAAAGCAAGGGAATCAAGAGCAAACATAAACTATTGGGACCTCATCAAGATGAAAAGCTTCTGCACAGCAAAGGAAACAATCCATAAAACTAATAGACAACCGATGGAATGGGAAAAGATAGTTGCAAATGTCATATCAGATAAAGAGTTAATATCCAAAATCTATAAGGAACTCCCCAAACTCCACACCCGAAAAACAAACAATCCAGGGAAGAAATGGGCAGAAGATATGAACAGACACTTCTCCAAAGAGGACATCCAGATGGCCAAAAGACACATGAAACGATGCTCAGCATCCCTCCTCATCAGGGAAATACAAACCAAAACCACACTGAGATACCACCTCACAACAGCCAGAGTGGCTAAAATGAGCAAATCAGAGGACGCTAGTAGCTGGCGAGGAGTGGAGAAACGGGCACCCTCCTACACTGTTGGTGGGAATGTAAACTGGTGCAGCCCCCTGGAGAACAGTGTGGAGGTTCCTCAAAATATTAACAATAGAACTCTCCTATGACCCAGCAATAGCACTGCTAGGAATTTACCCAAGGGATATAGGAGTGCTGATGCATAGGAGCACATGTACCTCAATGTTCATAGCAGCACTCTCAACAATAGCCAAAAAATGGAAAGAGCCTAAGTGTCCATCAACGGACGAATGGATCAAGAAGATGTGGTTGATCTATACGATGGAAGACTACATGGCAATGAGAAAGAATGAAATCTGGCCATGTGTAGCAACATGGATGGACCTTGAGGGTGTTATGCTGAGCAAAATAAGTCAGGCAGAGAAGGACAAATACCCTATGTTTGCACATATAGTAGGATTAGGAGGAACTTAATGGAGGACTGTGTGGGAGAAGAAGGGGGGAAACAGTGAGGGAAAGGGAGAGAGGCAAACCATGAGAGACTCTTGAATGCTGAGAACAAACTGAGGACTGATGGGGGAGGGG